>NW_015174958.1:81280-110419 GCF_001447785.1 Gekko japonicus | reverse complement strand
AGTTGTCTGCTTATTGCTCACAGCAGCTTGAGGGTGGGGAGGAGCAACTGAACCAGCTTAAAACCAAATCCAGATAATGTGGTGAGATGCTGTAATGACCTCAGAGTTCACAGACGACTGGGGGGGGGGATTTGGCTCTAGTTGTCTGCTTATTGCTCACAGCAGCTTGAGGGTGGGGAGGAGCAACTGAACCAGCTTAAAACCAAATCCAGATAATGTGGTGAGATGCTGTAATGACCTCAGAGTCACCACTAGAGGGCAATAAATGATGCAGACAGCCATGCTGAGTCTCAACAATAGGAATATAGATGCGAGATGAGATGCAGACAGAAATTTGTAAAACGATGTGGGATTGGCAGCACAGCAGCCAGAAAGACCAATGCAGATTGGACCTATGTTGGGCTGAAAGTATGTGACAGGTCCAAAATCACCCAGTCAGCTTCCACATCAAAATGGGGATCTGAACTTGGGTCTTGCATACCCTACTCTGAAGCTCTAACCACTGCACCATGCTGGCTTTCATAAGGTGGCTGCTGCTGAACAGTAGAAAGCAGCCAGGCCTAGCTGAGTCAAGCAAATCAAGTGGTATCAAGTCACTCAGAGGGTGCTGCCAGGCCTAGGATTGCCAACCTCCAGGTGGAACCTAGAGATCCCCCAGAATTACAATTGAACTCTAGACAACAGAGATCTGTCCCCCTGGAGAAAATGGCTGCTTTGGATGGTGGACTTCGTGGCATTATATCCGACTAAGACCTCTGCCTTCCTCAAACCTTGTCCTCCTCAGAATCTACCACAAAATCTCTAGAATTTCCCAACATGGAGATAGCAACCCTTGTCAGGCCTGGCCCCAAGGATCCCTCCCTCAAAGGCCAAAATAGGCCAAAATAGGCCTGGAAAAGGCCCTGCCCCCTTCCCCTGCCTGGTACCAACAGCAAGGCATGCCAATCCTTCTCCCCCACCCCCTTCTCCCGCTCCCCCCGGGCACTGGCGGCGAAGCCTGAGCGGCTCCCAGCACGGAGGGGGCAACTTGGCTATTAGATATATAGATTCAAGAAGTTATAGAAAAGATGGTATTATAGAACAAGTATGAATCTGTAGGCAAGAGAAGTATATTGAAAAGTGTTAATTAAAGATACAAATAAGATTGGTTTAAGGATCCCATGAGGCTGTAGAACTGGGGAAGAATATATAGGGAATATATGTAGATTTAGAAAACCCCTTTAAAAGACAGAGTATTACTAAAATGTGAAAGAATGTAATGTGATATCTTATAGAATTTAGTATAGAAAAAGAAAGTATGTGACTATGAAGCTGGGGAATGGTATAAATTGAGTTAATAGTTAAATATATATTTTATAAGACTATTACAGAATGTTCAGACAATGCAGTAATAGAAGGAAATGTGTTTTGTTAATTAATAGACTTGTAAAACTCTAGATTTGTGCATTTTTAAAAGCCATACTGATAGAACGAGTTAGATAAAATATTGGCTTATTAAATATAGACTTGCAAAAATTTGGGGAGGTGGGAATTTGGTAATTAGATACTAATGTATGAGGTGTTTTAAGAGATATGATGTTGTTAATACTCTCAGGTATGTTTTGTTTGGTTGTCTGTTAAAAATAATAACAATTATTATATTAAAAAAGCCGAGTACTTTTGGTTTACATTATGAATTCCACCCTGCAAACAAATAAGTCTTGAAAGAAAAATAGAAAGCACACAAGCTACACAAGAGTGTTGACATTATAACATGTTTATCCGGAACGCTCTTATTCTTAACTCTTTCTAAAAAGAAGCTATCTGTATCTTAAGAATTGGCTAAGACATAACAGTCTTTCACAGATATGGAAATGAACGAGAAGAAAAAGTCAGTCAAGGGTCTTTATCTTGTAGGAAATATCAGATGCAATTGCATGTCAAAGATTTCGTGGAATGGCCACACCACCTTTGTCAGACATATACCTAAATGGTCTACTATGAAGAACTGATTCCACCTTTTTTCCACTTATGCTGTATTTGCATCTTTGAACTGACACAGGCTATGATCATCATTTATTAAAATATTTGTATCATGTCTTTCCCTCATGGTTCAAGGTGGCTTACAATAATAATTAAAGACATTTTCAGTTTAAAACCTAAAATAAAATAACAGCCCCCAAATCTCTCTCCACTCCCCCTCTTAAAAGATGCCTACCAATTATGACTCCCTCAATAGTCCAAAAGGTCAAAGAAGACGGGGACGGCAAAGGATGAGATGGTTAGACAGTGTCATCGATGCAACGAACATGAAGTTGAGCAAACTTCAGAGGACGGTGGAAGACCGGAAGGCCTGGCGGGAGCTGGTCCATGGGGTCGCAATGAGTCGGACTCGACTGTGCGACTGAACAACAACAAATGTATATGTCTATATAATGTAATTATGTTATGTTGTTGGTGATATGTTATGGTTGAATCAGTTAATAAACGTATTAAAAAACAAAACCTTTCAAGTTCTGACACTCCAGCTTTCCCCCCTCCCATCTGTCCTAGTACGTGTGTGTACGGTATGGATCGCAGCTCCCACCGAAGTATGCACTGGAGCTACTGGCGTTATGGTTGAATCAGTTAATAAACGTATTAAAAAACAAAACCTTTCAAGTTCTGACACTCCAGCTTTCCCCCCTCCCATCTGTCCTAGTACGTGTGTGTACGGTATGGATCGCAGCTCCCACCGAAGTATGCACTGGAGCTACTGGCTGTCTATGCCTGGGAGAAAGGAAGCAGAGAGCCGGATTTTGACATGGCAGAAGGATTTCGGACGGTGCTTTGGCTCCTCCAGCAATACAAGCAACTCTGCATATTTTGGACCGTGAACTATGACTTGCAGAATCCCACCCTCAAACAATACCTGATGAGTCAGCTCCGGAAGCCCAGGTCAGTTCCCCATGTTCTTTCATGCACTTTGCAGCTGAATATAAGGATACCCTTGTGCACCTGTAATACTCTTTTTCCGTGATCAACGATCACTGCCTTAGTCCTGCCAAGGCTACACATAGCTAAAGACCTGGTGGATTCTGTATTCATTTGCTCTGTAATCGCTTATCCCACCTTCATTTGAAGAGAAGTTTACTTATTCCTAGAAATACATCACTGCCCTCTACTTTGTTGTCGGTCTCCCAGGCTCATGTTGAGTGCTTTAACCACTGTAGTTCACTGGCTGTTTCTGTTGATGGATTTCAGACCGCTCATCCTGGATCCAGCTGACCCAACCGGACCCCTGGGGGAAGGGAGCCGCTGGGATCTACTTGCGCAAGAAGCTGAACATTGTTCTCGTCAGAAATGCTGCACAAACTACTCAGTCCTCCACTGGGATGTGCCGGTGAGACAGAAATGAATGGAATGCCCCCTTTGATGTCGATGTGGGTCAGGGGGATTTATTTGTGTATTTACAACATTCTAATGCTGCCTTTCCACCCAGCTTGGGGTCCCCAAAGCGAAGAACAATCTAAAACATTAAGACAAGCTTTTAAATGACATACTATAAAATCAATTAGAAACAACAATTAAACTGACCACATACACAGGAAAGAGGGTCAGGAAGGGAGCTTCAAATGAAAGAGATCTTCACCTGCTGGCAGAAGGCAATGAGAGAGGGGGCGAGAGATGCATCTGTCACCGATGTCCCTTTGGGGGAGGCTAGTGAGGACAGGATCTAGGAAACCGTCAAACTATCTGGTTACCTCAGTTTGCAGCCTTTAATCCACCAGAAAAGGGGGAGAATCCATTAAACGAGATTATTCTCCTACAGAATAAAAAGAGGATCAAAAGCATTTATTTATTTATTTGTGTAAGTTGTATCCTGCCCCCCCTGACCAGGCAGCCTCCGGGCAGCTTTCACAAAATATGTTAAACAACTAAAACACAGAATCTGATAAAAACACAACAATATAGAATAAAAGATACCATAAAGTGCTAGTACATTCATTCATTGTTTCCTTTTGCGGTTTTTTTATTATAAAAGTACATCTATCTATAAAAATTAAGTTGCAGGTTTTGAGGAATCAGCATGGAAAAAGTTACAGCAGACTTTTTGGCCTAGTCAGGACACTGTCCTGTTACCTCATTTCCCAGCCTTTAATCCACCAGAAAAGGAGGTGAATCCATTAAACAGGATTATTCTCCTACAGAATAAAATGAGGATTGGAAGCACTGTGTCCTTTTCTGTTTTTTATTATAAAAGCACATCTATCTATAAAAATTAAGTGGCAGGTTTTGAGGAATCAGCATGGAAAGTTACAGCACACTCTTTGGCACCCTTTCAGGCTCTCCCTCCCTCTAGTTGATCCTACCTCCTTTTTTAAGCTAAAAGTTCAAGAAAACTTCCCCTGAAGCTTCACAAAACAACATCCTGGGATGTTGTGACACCACTGGCATCAACAATTTCAGCAGGCAAGATTAGCTCCTTCAGACAGAGACAGTGTGACCTCCAAAAACTCCACAGTCTGCATTTTTAAAGATGCTTGTCACATAGAATGGAACCTTTTAACTCCCCCAAAACTGGAGTAGTCAGGACATCATAGATGTTCTGACACATCTCCCTGAGGAGGGAATCCCATAATTCTGTTGCCACAACTAAGGCGGCCCTTTCTTGAGTGGCCACTGGGCTGTTCTGTGTGATGATGCTTTCCTGTGGAAGTCACGTTGTTGCTGTGGCTGCCAAGGCAGACGCTGGGGGGCTTCCAGGTGGCAGGTTTCCCTGCTTTCCCCTTGTCCGTGTCCTTGCCATGGCTATTTCCCCCAAGCCATTTGGAGGTTCTTTCAAGGATTTTTTACTGGTAATTGACTGGTATGTCACTATGTCAGTTACTAACAAACCCCCCAAAAAGCCATTGATAGGAGTGGGGTGAGGGAGAAATGGCTGCCATGGGGATTGGGAAGGGAAAATGGCTCACCTTTGTGTGAGACTGGGAAAATCTGGATGTTCCCCACCATAAGGCAGCCATCCAAGCTGCTATGTTTTCCCAAATTTCACAGCAAAACAGGTTTGGGAAAAACTGGAGAAAAGCTATGGAAATCCTTAGAGGTGCACAAACGTAGCAGGCTGCTGTGGAGAAATGGGGAAAAGCCTGCCTCCCAACAGCATTGAACCTGAGGCCAATAACCCATGTGGAAAAGGTCATACATGGTCTGAAATCACATGTGCATTTTAAAGTGCTCTTAGCACTGGTTTGGGAAAAACTGGAGAAAAACTATGGAAATCCTTAGAGGTGCACAAATGTAGCAGGTTGCTGCGGAGAAATGGGGAAAAAGCCTACCTCCCAACAGCATTGAACCTGAGGCCAATAACCCATGTGGAAAATCACATATGCATTTTAAAGTGCTTTGAGTACTACTTGGGGATACCCACCCACTTCTGCAGTGTGGAATACCACAGCATGGTATGCTGTTCCCAGTCTGAATATCGCCCCTCCAGCCGGTGTGGGAAAAGACCTTGGGAGGGAAGTGGGATAAAAATGCACTAAGTAGATGGAGAGGTTGCAGGTCATCCCACCTTCCATTGTATGTCAGTGGGGCTCTGCAAGCTGAGGAGAGGGACTGTGAACACACTTCAGCACTCTCACCAGTACTCTCTTGTCCTTAGTCGCTAAACTTTCTTGGATGGAACACTGGTGCTGAGGGGGTGGGCAGGCTGGGAGCCGAGAAAGGTCAGGATATCAACTAAGAACCTGGCAGTGCCCACCTCAGGAATGGTTCATGGAGAGTGTGAGGTATTAATGCTTTAAACAAAAAAAGAATGGAAGGTTCATCCATCCTCCCAAGTCCACCGTGCTTAAACAGGCAACACGCTTTATTCCAGAAGCAAGGTAAAGTAAAGGTAAAGGTTCCCTTGCTCGAAAGCCAGTCGAGTCCGACTCTAGGGTTGTGGTGCTCATCTCCATTTCAAAGCTGAAGAGCCAGCGCTGTCCAAAGACGTTTCCGTGGTCATGTGGCCAGCATGACTAAACACCAGGGTGCACGGAACACTGTTACCTTCCCACTGAAGTGGTACCTATTTATCGACTTGCAATTTCTTGCTTTCGAACTGCTAGGTTGGCAGGAGCTGGAACTAGAGACGGGAGCTCACTCCATCATGTGGCAACTCGGGTCTCAAACTGCTGAACTACTGACCTTCCACAGCCTGCAGTTCAGCGTCTTAACCAAAGTTCCCACATGAAACATACGTATGCAGAACTGCTTTGCTTGCATTGCATATGACAAGTATGGTAATAGTTTCAGGGATGTTTAATGGCAAATTCTCCCACTGGTTTAGAACCATAGGTGCCCTTTTCCAGGTTTGGGGTATGGTATGATCCTAAAAGTCCAGGGCCATTATGAAGTAGTCAGTTCGTCTATAAATCACAGATCCCCCGTCTTTGTTTCAGCTGCAGGTCTCATGGGAGGAAGAAACATTTCCAGTCTCATATCCAATGACACCTGCAGGGCCAGCTTCACAAAGACTGGTAAGTCTTCCGTGCCCCCCTCAAATGCTGTCAGTTTTCATAGATGGAAATAGCAGATGAAGGAGACCCAGATCAAAATGAAGCTCCCACCTGAAGGACACATAGTCACAATTGCTTGGCCCAACACACCACGGCATTAAGGGAGAGAAGATTAGAGAGAATCCCATCTTAGAAAAATGAACAGCAATGAAAGAAATAAAAAGATGGCAATAGTGGCTCTCGCTTCTAATTCTTTTCCTAGTGAATACAGCAGGTGGGCAAATCTTATCTTATGCGGCTGCAGAAGGTCTGTTTGAAGGCCAGTCTCTCTGCCTTCTTGGGCCCCAGGAAGCAGAATTTCCGCTGACTTCAGCTGGAAGACATGCTTTGTAAAAAGACTGATAAGAAACCGGGGTGATGGAACCCCCTCCTTAGAGTCCAACAATATTTTTGGGGTATAAGGTTTTGAGTCAGAACTCCTTTTGCCGGATGTTTCTGACAAAGGAAGCTTTGACTCTCCAGAACTCATGCCCCCAAGAACTTGTTGGTCCCTCAGGTGCCATGGGACTCAGATCTAGCTCCTCTATCGCAGACCAACACAGCTCCCCCCTGAAACTCTCCCCTTGGGGGATGGGGCAGCAGGACCTGATTTTAGGGAGGTTCCCTAGTTTAGGATGTAGGTCAGGGCAAGTCTGGGCTTTGAATTCTCCATGCCCTTTTGCCTCTTAGAACTGGAGGGAAACTGGCCCATTCAAATAAGGGTGAACAGGATCGTTATGTGACCTCTGCGCAAGTCTCCAGGACAAGGCCCCAGCTTTAGATTTACAAGGCGGACGGCAAACATGCAAAGAGGAGGAGAAAGACTTAAATGAAAAGCTGAAAGCCAGTACGGGCACAGCTTAAGCTTGTTTCTGCTTCGCCCTAGAAGGTGATACTGATGCAGGGGTATTTCCAAAAGCTTCTACCATGTGCCCGTCAGGTATGCCACAATCCTGCCATCCTCAACGATTTAAAAACTGAAAAGTGGTTTTTTTAAAATTGTAGCTGCTTCCAGAGACTGTCAAAATGCCCCCCCCCCAAGCCTAAAGCTTTGAAAATGTTTTTCCTTTTCGTGCTGTAGTGAACAAAGTTTGGTGTGCATGGAGAACCATTTTGACAGTCACCAGAAGCCTAACATGAAAATGGCGCCTCGTTGTTTTACATTAAAAATTTTTTTTACAAGGTTGTGAACTTGTGATAGTGGTTGTGGTGGTATCGCCATGTCTTCCAAGCAGCAGCTGTAGCTATCAGGGGGTGTGTGCCAACCCCAGTCACCCCTTCCCCCTAGGGAGATGCTGGGAGTGCGGGAGAAGGCCCTTTACCAGCCGGAGTCCGAGTGCTGGCGGTGGCTGCCACAGACTGCAACCGCTCCCCCCCCTCTTCCCCAAGCCCTCTCCATACTTCCCCTTGAAAAAAGTGAAAGTGGTTTGTGTGTGCCTAACCTTCCATCCTTATCTTGTCCCCCATAACCTCTCAGACAAAACGCCCCCCCTCCAGCAGCAACTAAGGGGAGGGGGGATACAAAAGCAGAAGCTTAACAAAATTAAAAAAGTTTAAAAAGCACCTCGGCACAACCCAGCCAAGCCAGCTCCCTGCAGGCTGTGCGGCCCTCTCTCACCGCTTGCTCACTGCTGCACAGCTGCGAGAGGGCGGACTTAATTTTTTTAAAAAAATTGGACACCACCACCACCCTCACATCACAAGTGACGTTCCACACCAATTTAGAAAAGTGTGTTTTTTAAATTGTAGCTGCAGAATAAATACACGGGATGGTGTAAGACTGCAGGCACGGCAGGCACAGAAATCTGAGGTCAACTTTAAAGGCTTGACTGCTGGGATACTCTGCAGTAAGCTGTGAGAACAGAAAAGGCCATGGACTATTTTGGCTTTAACACTCAGAGAATCCTAAAAATTGATGTGTGTTGGGTAGGGGCTTTTTGGCATCCTAAAACTACAGTTCCTAGGATTGAGGGCATAACCCAGTATCAGTTGATACTAGTATAGATATCCTATAACTGGCCATATCAAATTGTTGCTGCTGCCATGCCCATCGGAGAAGGCAGTCCCCTTCCCAATCAAAAAGTGTCAAAGACTGATCTGCTCTGAATCACGTCGATTCCAGAGCCGAGAAGGTACGAAGTGGTTGTGTCCATCTGAACTGCAACAGCACGATGTTGTGTGCATCACCCCCTCTCGGATTCCCACGCCAACTTTCCTGTCTTTTGCTGTTTCCTTTCCTCAGGCCTTGTGCTTGAATGTGAAGCTGCTGACGGGAGCGATGCATTCCCTGAACATCACTGCTAGCAGAACCATCTGGGATCTCAAAGTCCAAATTGCCCAGAAATCAGGGGTGCCACCATATCAGCAGAAACTGGCCTGGCAGAGCAACACTCACCTTGACCTGCGCGATGGGGCCCTGCTCTCTGAGTTTGGGCTGAAATCTGGGGATACCATCATGATGGTGGTAAAAAATGAAGAGTCCATTACCATCTTCCTGAGGAATGACAAGGGCAGGACCAGCACGTACATGGTCATGCCTTCAGACAAGGTGGACCACTTCAAAACCCGGGTTCAGCAACAAGAGAACATCCAGGCAGAACAGTTCTGGCTGACCTATGATGGGAAGTCTTTGGAGAATAGCCACAAGCTATCAGATTACAACATTGCCCCACACAGCACCATCTACTTAAATCTGCGCCTGCGTGGTGGCTGGATTGGCCAAGATGGCCTCCTGAGTTTCTCTCAGTGTTTCTCAGATTTTTAAAAATCTTCTCAATGCTAGGTTTTTTTCAGGGGGTGGGGGAAGGACTGTTGCCAGAGGCACTGCCTTTACTCTTGGGTAGCCCCAAAAACAGGGGCTCCCCACTTTCTAACCTGAATCAAAGTCCCCCAAAGTCAAGCACTCTACGCTTGAACCACAGGGTCAGCCTGCAAGTACTCTGCAAAAAAGGGATTTCATATTCAGGTGACAATAAGGTAACCTCAGAGCAAACTTCCAGTCTTCCCCCTCCACCCAGTGGAGATATGCTTATGAAATGACAATGGGTTCCACTAGGTAAAATATCTACATTTCTAATGTCTATTCAGAGGCCACCTGGCTAATAGTCCTCTTCTCTCCAGTACCTCACCTATCCCTTTTGTGTGGCTACATGTCTATGCGAGAATTCTTTGTCCTTCCTTGCTCCATCCCTCAGGATACTGAGATAAACCAAACACTCAAATTATTGATGATCCTTCCTGATGCTAATCAGGGACCCATCTCCTATCTTTTGTCTGTATCTGGGAACCTATTCAACTGCCTTGGCAGGACCATTAGTGGTCAGAAAATCCATTCAACTAGCCCCAGTACAGTCACCAGGAACCTGGCTGATTTAATCAAGGCCATTGTTAATCCAGACTCTGATCTCATTGGCCATACCTAAGGTCTGCCCCTACTGGCATCACACACCTCTGGGACTCATCATTGGTCCAGGTAATCTATTGTTCTCATCTGAGACCAGCCCCCAAGACCTTCCATTGGTCTGCATTGTTTTTCCAATGTCTATATCCATCAAGCACATGGCTTCAGACCATGTGCTTCTGCCACGATGCCAACTGGCAGTCCACCCCTAAATCCTATGGGTTTAGGCCACAATCCCTTCTTCATGAACCTCTGCATGTCTGGACAGGTAGTATCACCCAATAACTGATCACTCTATTAGCTATCAATCACCTCTGCTCTTTTAGGTCTGTATTGTGTGTTTGATTATTTGGTTATTGTTTGATTATTGTTTGTATGCTTGAGAATATTTAGTACAGATTTAGTAAAGTGTTTGATTACTTGATTATTGTTTGTATGCTTGAGAATATTTAGTAAAGAAATCATTATTTTAGCCAACCAGTCTCTGTGTCTATTCCTGGGTTCTTGGGAATTCTAACTCCAGTATACACAGGTCATGATCCTATAGTTATACCAATTGCTCATTAATATCATAATTCGCCAAGCTATTATTAAGAAATAGAACAATTTGGCTAACAGGACACCCACTCTCGTCTCGTCATTTATTCCAAAAAAGTGATGCACACAGATTCTTGTATCTAGTCACGCACATTTAGCCTGTTGTTGCACACAAATATCTGTGACCTGGGAGTAGCAATTCCAACCATGGCATGAGAAGAGGGCCGGAGGCTCTCTGGCCTTCTCCTAAATGCTCTTGCATGGAGGCATCTCAACTCTTGGGGGGCCTGAAGCAGAAGATGGATGGTACCACTTCAGAAACTTTCTTTCTGAACTCTGTACCAGCTGGTACCAGCTTACTTTCACCCTTGTCACCTTTCTAAGGAGTGACAGTCTGGCAATCACACACAGATCAGTGAAGGACAGTAAACAGAACCATCCAGTGCATGAAGTCTTGGCTGATGAAGGACACGTCTGCCCCAGAACACTGTCTGTCCCTGCAACTTTGCGCTCTCCCAGGTGGCCCCACGCCTTCAAGTAAGGCCTGCCCCACAGTGTGCAAACCACTGCCTAGGAGGAATCCTCTTTTTGAAAAAAAATGTATGTGTCTTCTGAATATTTCTCTTGCAAGCCAAACAAGATGGCTTAAACATCAGCTGCGGTGGCTCAAGTGGTTAAGATGCTGAACTGCAGGCTGTGGAAGGTCGGTAGTTCAGCAGTTCGAGACCCAAGTGTGCCGCATGATGGAGTGAGCTCCCGTCTCTAGTTCCAGCTCCTGCCAACCTAGCAGTTCAAAAGCAAGAGATAAATAGGCACCACTTCGGTGGGAAGGTAACAGCGTTCCGTGCACCTTGGTGTTTAGTCATGCCGGCCACATGACCACGGAAACGTCTTCGGACAGCACTGGCTCTTCGGCTTTGAAACGGAGATGAGCACCGCAACCCTAGAGTTGGATTTGACTGACTTTCGAGCAAGGGAACCTTTACCTCTTACCTATTATAACTCTGTTGATGCTTCCCTTGTATTGTTTGCTCCATTCCTGTGTTCTGTTCAAGCTACTTTTAACAGTGGGTATATTAATAAAAAACTCACAAAATGACTCTTTGTCTGATACCCTTCCTGTTTACACATATTTCTGAGATTTCTGCTAGTTTGCTACTTCATCATTCAACCTCAGTGAGCCTTTTTCTGGGTAATCAGGTTGTTGGATAGCTGGCAAGCTTACTACTATTGGCTGTGTCCTGAGAACTCTGTCCTAAAATCTCCTTTTTGCATACTGACTGGCTGTTCCCCACTTGCTTAGCACCACCCGGAGCCTGGGCCTTTCCCACTGTGCCTCCTGCCCTGGTTCTGTTTTGTTTTTAAATTCTGTTTGGCTTTAATTCCTATTGCTTTTTATAAGACACCTTAAGCCAGAAGGAAAGGTGGGGTACAGTGTTCCCTCTAAGCTGAGTTAGTGTGAGCTAGCTCACAGAATTTTAGCCTCCAGCTCACACATTTCTGTCTTAGCTCAGGGAGGAGGGCTCCAGAGCAAGCTAATTGATGCAGTAGCCAAATCACTCCCTCACAACTTTAATGCCAGCAGCTCACAAAGGAGAATTTTTGCTCACAAGACTCCGCAGCTTAGAGGGAACATTGGACTGGGGTATAAATATTTTAATAAATGAAAAAGCACTGCACAGACAAAAAGAAGGGGTAGGATCTGCTTGCGCCTCTTATCCCTACAGCTTGTTCTCTAATCCCCGTTTCTGAGGGTTGCCAGCAATGCTCCCTCTAAGCTGTGGAGTCTTGCGAGCAAAAATTCTACTTTGTGAGCTACTGGCATTAAAGTTGGGAGCCAGAGATTTGGCTCCTGCATAAATCAGTTTGCTCTGGAGCCACCCTTCCTGAGCGAAGACAAAAATGTGTGAGCCGGAGGCTAAAAAACTGTGAACTAGCTTGCACTCACTCAGCTTAGAGGGAACACTGGTTGCCAGCCACCAGGTGTGGCTTGGAGATCTTCTGGAATGACAGCAGATGTCCAGACTACAGAGATCTGTTCCCCTGGAGAAAATGGCACTGCTGGGGGGTAGATTGTATGGGAACACATCCCTGTTGAAGCCCCCCTCTCCCTGGGCTCTACCTCCAGGTCTCCAGGAATTTTCCAGCCCAGAGCTGTCAACCCTGATCTTTCCTTCCAGTCAGGTTGGCTTCTGGAATTGGAGGAGTTGGAGGTAGAAGCCCTGGGGGAAAGGAGAGATTCAGCCACCCCCCTACAATGCCTCACTTGGATCGTTTCAATTGCACCCCACCTTTTGCCTTACGTGTGCACGGGGCAGATTTGTGTTTCAGGAACCAGGCCTGCCACTCTCAGCTTCAGTTTGGGCCTTGGCTGCAGAAGGCAGAGGCGCCGTGCCAGAAATCAAGTTGCTAGTCCAAGCTAGCAGGTCTTACACTATTCTGCAAACCTGAGGGGTGGGGCAGGCCATACGTCAACTGTGTTTTTGGATATTCTACAGAGCAGCAAAGTGCCACCTATATGCAGATGACACCCAGTTCTCTTCCTCTCTAACAACTGAGCTGGGTGGGTCTGTGGAAGTCCAGAAGAGGTATTGTCAGAACCCACAGCCAACAACGAAGTACACACATTCAGGAACGGTAATACTTTTATTGCAGAGCTATAGATGCAGTAACATAAGTACTGGTAAGAATGGCGGCGGCCCCTTGGGCATAATAGGATATAGGGTGGGATAAAGCTCGGAGACGGTTAGGTAGCTAAAGCTGAGAACCAACACTCTCCCACGGCACCTAGGAAAAACCTAGATGATACAACTCCCTCCTGCACATCTGTATAGATAAGCATTTAGGCGCAAAGCAGAAAAAGCACAGAAAGGAATGCAGTAGCAATTAACCAGACACAGACCGAGCTCCCCAACCCCCATGGCAGCATAGCTGACAGGTATCTGGAAAAGGTAATGAGATAGATGAGGGCCAATAAACTGAAGCTTAATCCCTAGAACACTGTGATGCTATTGGGCAATGAAAAAGCCACTTGAGGACTGAGGCATCATCCTGTTCCAGACTCTAATCTGGGAGAACCGGATTTGATTCCCCACTCCTCCACTTGCACCTGGCTGGATGGCCTTGGGCAAGCTGTAGTTCTGATAAGAACTGTTCTTGAAAAAGAGCAGTTTCTGTCAAGAGCTCTCTCAGCCCCACCTACCTCACAGGGTGTCTGTTGTGGGAAGGGGAAGGGAAAGGAGTTTGTAAGCCACTCTGAGACACCTTCAGGTAGTGAAGGGCGGGGTATAAATCCAATCTCTTCTTCTTCCTTGAAGGAGCAGGTTCATAGATTGGGGTGCTGCTGTATCATGGCTTATAGCTGGAGGCTCAGGTCCCTTCTGTGGCACATTAGCACCTTTTAGCAGCTTTAGCTGATATATCAGCTAACAGCCTCTCATCAAAAAGTGTGACTTGGACACAGTGATCTGTGCTCTGATCACATCCAGGTTAGATTACTGCAAAGCACTTTAGGTGCGGCTGCCTTTGAAGGCTGTTTGGAAACTTCATATGGTTCAAAATGTCACCAGGGGCTGGATACAGGGATCATGTCATCCCTGCACTAAAATATCTCTACAACAGACAACTCAAAAGTGCTGGTTCTGGTCCCTGCCATCCCATCTGCTAGTTAAGACCCTCTTTCCAAGCTCTGCTCTCTGTGCTCCTCCCTGCAGAAATGAGGCGGGTGGCAACCACAGACAGTTTTTCCCCAGTGGAGGCCCTTCAGCTTTGGAATGCCCTCCCCTTTGAGGCTCACCTGACACCTACTCTATTGAACTTTATTTGCACAACATTCCTCTCTACCAAGACGTTTAACTGTAGAATCTGCCCACCTCCTTTAAACCTGATATTTAGGGTCTGCTTCTAGCGTGAGGGCTGTTTTACGGACATCATTTTAGTCCGCTGAATGTTGTTTTGATGGCTTGTTTTAATATACATAATTTTTTGCTTGTTGCTTTTATGATTTTATTTTTATGACGACTTGGCGAGCAGCCTCGAGCAAGTCTCTCATAAGAACATAAGAGAAGTCATGTTGGATCAGGCCAGTGGCCCATCCAGTCCAACACTCTGTGTCACACAATGGCCAAAACCCAGGTGCCATCAGGAGGTCCACAAGTGATCTTCTCTATCTCATGCATAATTCTGTAAACATCTATCATGGTACCCCTCTACAGGCCAATCATTACCCTACCTCTGATTTTGCCATTCCTTGGTACCCCAGAGGAGGTGCTGGTGGTGACCCAAGATGACAGGTGGAGTCAGAGAGTGAGACGGCAACTCTTTCTGATAGGGTTGCTGAGTTTCAGTTGGTAATTTTTTTTGGAGATTTGGGGGTTGAGCCTGGAGAGGGTGGGATTAGGGGATGGGAGGGAACTCAGTACGGTCTAATACAACACAGTCTAACCTCCAAACCAGCCATTTTCTCCAGGGGAACTGAGCTCTGTCGTCTGGAGAACAGTTGCAATTCCAGATCTCCAGGCCCCACCTGGAGGTTGACAACTCTGTTTCTGGCCACCAGTGGGGGCACGATCGAGGAATGGCTTGGAGTGACAGACTGAATAGTGTGTGCGTCTTTGTGTGGTGGAAACACACTGACCATCTCTGGCCACAGGGGGCACCCCTGCCACAGGGATAGGCAGCTATTGTCTGGGTGAAAAGGGAATCCTCCCGCCTCACAGCTTTCAAGCAAACGTGGCTTGCTCATCGCAAGAGGGAAAGCACGGGAGGTGCTTCTGCGGCTCCACTGAAGAAGGCTTCCCTGGGATGAACAGAACGGGGAAATAAAGCATGGGCATTCTCGCGCTATAACGCAAAGCGCCCAGTGAGCAGGGCAGGGCATGACATAGCTGCAGAAATAGGAGAAAAAAGGAGCAAGAAGACCCTGGCCGTGCCACTAGACTTCTGGAGAGACAATCCCGAGAGGGGTGTGTGCATCTGCCTGGACTTCCCCTGCCCATGATGGGCTACTGGGATTTCTTCTGGGAATTCTGGAACTATGAGACCTCCAAGGTGATTATCGTGAAGAATCGGCAGCTGGGAGTGATCTACAGACTGGTCCAGCTGCTTATCCTGGTCTATTTCATTTGGTAAGTGTTCCCACAAAATCCTCAATGGGCAGAAGAACCATTCCTTGGTGGGCGGCTACGGCACACGTCTCCATTTTTAGCTTTATATATCAGAGGAAGACAGGATGCATGGACATATTTATGTGTACGCATGTGTGTGTGCATTTGGGCGACACAGTCAAGGTAGACGGTGCTGTTCATAGTCACCTAAGCAAAAGATAGAAGTCCCTGCCCAAAAGGAATTTACCATATAAATTATGTCTTTTAATTTAGGTAGACTTGTTTTTATATAAATAAGGAACCTGCAGTATGCCATGATGTGCCCTCTATAACCACCCGTTTGTCACTATTAAAGTTAAATACCAGCTGAAAGCATGTTGCTGTAGCACACCTGCTTTACAAAATGCTAAAATATTTACAGTTTCAAATCCCTGCACTTAAACCGAGCCAGGTTGCGAGGTCTGGTTCTCAAGTCTATCTCATGGCACTGCCAAAGACAAAAGAAGAACGGCTGCCTTTTGTCAGTTCGATATCTGTCAGTGTGCTTTGTACGTGGGGAGATGAGGCCACCCCCAGAAAGTCCCAGGTTCACTCCCTGGCACCTCAAAGTAAAGGATAGCAGGAAGCTAACTTTGGGAGACACCTGCTCGAGATGTTGCAGAGCTGCCGGCAGTCAGAGTCAGTGGCGCAGACCAATGGCCTGACACTGCATTAGGAAGCTTCTTGTCCTCCCATCCTCATTACCCTGACATCCCAAATGGCTTCATTTGATCCAGAGTCTTGCTTCACAGCTTATATTCAGTTCTAGAGCTTAACCTCTGAAAGTGTGAAATGGGGCATTGATATAATTTGCATTCTGTTCAGTTTGGACAGTCTCCCAGCATTGCTTTTCCAGACTCTGACACTGTGATGCTAGCAGAAGATACAAGAATATTAAACAGACGTTTTCTATCCTACTGGTGGCTGATCTTGCCTAAATGCAGCAAATTCTGTACACTTGTGTGGTCCAATAACTCTCCCTGGTAGACGAATGCAAGAACTTGGTTCAGTGCTTGATTTCAACAGGAGGTTCCATATTGTTAAGCCCCAGGGTGTATTTCAGAAGGTGGTTTTGGGCTCTGTCAAAATTCTCCCAGTTTGTGCATTGGTGGGGATTTCCCTCAGCTTTTTGAGACTGGGAGGCCAGCAGGGTCAGAGATGGAGCATATATACAGAACCTTCTCCATTGGCCAGCTGTAACTGATCACATCCAGTCTCCCCACAAGTCTGGCATGAAAGGGGAAGATACTTGGGCACCTCATTTTTTTTTAAAAAACCCCTCTCATCCATCACAGGTATGTGTTCATCATCCAGAAGGGTTACCAGGAGAGCGAGTCAGGCCCTGAGAGCTCCGTCATCACCAAGGTGAAGGGAGTCACCCGCTCACAACAGAAGGTTTGGGATGTGGAGGAGTATGTGAAGCCACCAGAGGTGAGGATGATGTGAGAGTGCCCCCTGCAGGCAGGGAAGTAAGATGCACCCAAAAGCCAAAGGACAGCGGTTGAATCCGCAGGCAGACCCTTCAGAGCTGACCGAACAGATTCTGGGCAAAGTTAGGAAAGGCTCTTGCCTGAGGTTCTGCAGAGCCATTGATGGGTTGGGGTAGTGGTTTGGTGTAGTGGTTAAGTGCGCGGACTCTAATCTGGGAGAACCGGGTTTGATTCCCCACTCCTCCACTTGCACCCGGCTGGATGACCTTGGGTAAGCCATATTTCTGTCAGAGCTGTTCTTGAAAAAGAGCAGTGTCTGTCAAGAGTTCTCTCAGCCCCACCTACCTCACAGGGTGTGTGTTGTGGGGAGGGGAAGGGAAAGGAGTTTGTAAGCTGCTCTGAGACACCTTTGGGTAGTGAAGGGCAGGGTATAAATCCAATCTCTTCTTCTTCTTCTTCTTCTTCTATACAGCGTGAATCTATGAATGTGTGCTTGGAAATCCTATTATGTGTAATGGGGTTACTTTAATGTAAGAGTGCATAGGATTAAAGCTTCAAACGCTAGACCAATAGCCTTCATCCTTTTTACGTCCTAGGTGCACCTTGCTACACAGGATTTACCTTTCCATTTTTTACTGTGTAGGTCTATCTCCTTGCTTGTCTTCTTGGCCCACCTACCCACTTTCTCTGCATATCTCTCATCTATTTTATTTTACTCCCCCCCCTTTATTTATTATTTACTTAGTCCATTTTTATTCCACCCTTCCTCCAGGAACTCAGGGTGGCAAACTTGGTTCTTTCCTGTGCCCTGTATCCTCACAAGAACCCTGTGAGGTAGGTTAGGCTGAGAGGGAATGACTTACCCAAGATCTCTCAATGGGAATTTAAATCTGGGTTTCCTCTGAGTGAGTCCAGCACTCTAACCACTACACCACTGATTAAAAAAAATAAAAAAATAAAATAAAAAGGCAAAACAAAATAGCAGAGGCAGCCCTGATGTGATCCAGGGTGACCCAGTTTGGGGTCCTGATGCATTTTGTGAAGACCACTGCCCTGGAAGATATACAGCACTGCTATAGCATGAAACTTTCCTTTGTTCTGCATACCTTGCATGGGTGTCATAACAGTGCTCCCTCTAAGCTGTGGAATCTTATGAGAAAAAAATTCTACTTTGTGAGCTACTGGCATTAAAGTTGTGAGCAAGTGATTTGGTTACTGCATAAATTAGTTTGCTCTGGAGCCATCCTTCCTGAGCTAAGGCAAAAATGTGTGATCTGGAGGCTAAAAAACTGTGAGCTAGCTTAGAGGGAACACTGGCAAAAATTAGGGTTTTCCCCCCTTCCCTCTCCTTTCCTCTGTCCCTTAAGAGAGAGGAAGGGATGGAACCAGGGTCCACCCTGGTAGGGGAGGGAGGCAGAGCATTTTGGTAGAATTTACTTTTGGCATTCAGTGGTGACTTAGCCTCATTGTAAGCAGTGTCCATTGCCAAGATCAGTATGTGGTGTTTTTGAACAGGCTGAGGCGGTGTTAATTGAGACAATGGTATAATACCCACCCTTGAAGCTGCAGACTCACACACACACACACACACACACACACACACACACACACACACACACAAAGGTTGGTAGGGTGTCCTCTCCTTTCACCCACTATTTTCTTAGGGATGGGTCATGGCTCAGTAGTCGAGCATCTGCCTGGCATGCAGAAGGCCCCAGGTTCAACCTTCGGAATCTCCAGCTAAAAGAATCAGGCAGTAGGTCAGGTAAAAGTCCTCTGTCCAGGACCTTGGAGAGCTGCTGAGTAGACAATACTGACCTTGATGGACTAAGGGTCTGATTCAGTATAAGGCCGCTTCATATGTCTTCATGTGTATTCTCTGCAGGGAGGGAGCGTTTTCAGTATCATCACCCGTGTCCAGGTCACCCCTTCACAGACTCAGAAGACCTGCCCTGAGGTAGGAGAACTGAAGCCAGAAGTTGTCCACACCATGTCCCATTTCCTGCCACCATTTAGCTTTCCGCTTCCTGGTTCCTTTCTCGAAAGTTAGTACTTCCTAGGAAATGCACTAACTGTCCTACAATTTCTATGGACAAAATTATCACATTTTTCTTCACAGTATGCACTTTTTAATCTGGCTTCCTCATTCATTGTCTGAACTCCCCCTGGCACTTTTTGACACTTTAATCTGATGCTGTGTGTACTGCTGGATACCTAAAAGTTTGAGGTTACAAGCACAGATACAAAAATTGGAAATGGAAAAGTTGCATTGGAAAAAGTGCAGAAAAGGGCAACTAGAATGATAAAAGGGTTGGAACACTTTCCCTATGAAGAAAGGTTAAAGCGCTTGGGGCTCTTTAGCTTGGAGAAACGACAGCTGAGGGGTGACATGATTGAGGTTTATAAGATTATGCATGGGATAGAGCAGGTAGAGAAAGAAGTACTTTTCTCCCTTTCTCACAATACAAGAACTCGTGGGCACTCAATGAAATTGCTGAGCAGTCAGGTTAGAACAGATAAAAGGTACTACTTCTTCGCCAAAAGAGTGATTAACACATGGAATTCACTGCTACAGGAGGTGGTGGCAGCTACAAGCATGGATGGCTTCAGGAGGGAATTAGATAAACATATGGAGTAGAGGTCCATCAGTGGCTATTAGCCACAAAGTATAGATAGGAACTCTCAGTCTGGGGCAAGTGATGCTCTATATTCTTGGTGCTGGGGGGGGGCAACAGGGGGAGGGCTTCTAGTGTCCTGGCCCCCCTGGTGGACCTCCTGATGGTACCTGGTATTTTTGGCCACTGTGTGACAGAATGGTGGACTGGATGGGCCATTGACCTGATCCAACATTGGCTTCTCTTATGTTCTCTTAAATTAAACAAAATATATATTTAATAATACAGTGTACTTTAAACATTCATTAAAAACAAAATGGGCCTTTAGGTCGTAGAGGTCACACACAGTATAGTACACAGTTCTTTAGTCACTCCAGACAGAACTATTTCAAAAGCGATATTTGCTATATTCTTCATGAAGGGTACAATCCACCCTGAAGTTTTGCCTGTACAAGTCCTGTTGTAATGAATGGGAGCTGAGCCAGAACCCAGTCTTGTTTTTTATCAGACAAAGAAAACAACCTGTCTTGAAAGTTCTTAAGGAAGCCGCACCAGATCTTCTAACCAGGCTAGACAGAGGCCCATAATCCATGATGGGATGCCTTTGCCTGCCACTGAAGTACAACCATTCTTAGCCCCCTTCTGACTATTCTCTCTCACCTGCCCTCCACAGAGCGCGAAGGTGCACAGTGCCACGTGCCACTCTGATAGTGACTGTGTGATGGGTGAGATGGACATGCTGGGGAATGGTGAGTAACTGCACAGTCATGACAAGATTAGTCGTAGCGTAGCAGCTAAGAGGCAGAACTGGGAAATCCTTGGTTCAGCCCTGGTACCTCTTTTACAGATTCACTACGTGGATTTGGGGTTGTGACAGTCCCTTCAGACACAACCCTTGTTTGTGTAATTTCGAGGCTGTGGGATAGCCAGCGACAGCATCCATCTGTTCACTGTACCCTGTACCCTGTGCATCCTTCCCTGCAGGAGAGAAGACCGGTCGCTGTGTGCCTGCCAATAAGACCTGTGAGATCATGGCCTGGTGTCCAGTGGAAAATGGAGCAGCTGCCAGGTAATGAGAGGCACAGCAGGGAATTCTGGCTGGACTATGTGGGAGCAGAAGTTCCTTTCTAACTCACACCTGATTCTGAGTCACTCTGCCAATGAGGAGTGCATTGAAAAGTTTGTTCCACTGGAGGCAGATGGGACATCTAAAGGATGCTGAGAGTCTCATGAGAGAAACCTGGTTGCCTGTGATGTATAGAATTAGTTCACTATTACCTCTAGCTTGCAGGTAACCTGCTTGACCATGGACCACAGCAAGACAAAATAAATGTGTATGTGTGTGTGTGTGTGTGTGTACATACCTCTTGTAGAACAGGGCCTCTAGCATACCACCTTTGGGTCTTGATGAGGACTTTTTTTCTTTTTTGAAAAAGAGGTGCCAGAATTCTCAAGAGGGAAATGAAGTTTTCAATCTATAAACTGAAAAGCTATGAACTTTTAAACGTTTTAAAAATAATTTTGTTGAAGAGTTTTCAGAACTCTGTTCCAGCACTTTCCCCCAGATAAAAAAGCCCTGCTTGGACCCAAATTATGCATGACACTAGCAGATCTGTGTCTTCAAATGTGGGTCTGCCCCAATTGTGTGAGTTAAAGGAGCAGTCAGGTAGCAATTGCTGGCCCCTTCTCCCACCACCCCTACTCTTACTCCGACGGTGCAGTTGAGTGCACCAATGGGGTCTCCTGGCCAGGCTCCCCTTCATTGGTCTCTGATACCAGAACTGAGCGCAGACAGGAGAAAAACGTTTGGAAGGAGAGGCTGATGGGGTGGAATCAACAGCAGGATGTCTCTTTGCTGCTTTGAATTGCACCCCACCCAGTTTATACATGACTGGGGCAGATCTGCATTTAGAAGACAGGGGTCTACCACCCTCACTTGTATTTTGGGCTCCTACCTTTACTTGACTACCAAGCTCTTGTGAAGCTCCTGTCCATTTTATTGGGGCTTTCTGAGAGGTTTGTATCTAATGTACGGTTTTGCATGAAGGGGCGGTGGCAGCAGCGGCAAGGGAGCCTCCCTGAAGAGACATACATTAAAGAATGTCTGTTTGCTCAGTGACAGCTGGCGGCTTGGGTTGCGTGCAGACGTAAAAAAAATAACTTCAGTGAGTTCCATCCACAATGAATAGATACAACCACAGTTAGTGCATGAAATGATTGGAACTAACTGGAGTCTGCTCAAGCTATTTTTTTAAATGCAGCTCCAACTCTGTGACCTCGGGGTGGTGCTACTGAACAAACTGGCATTAAACTGGAATTCCTGTGTTTGGATGTAATGACTAAGCAGCATTATTATACATCAGGATTCATAAGCTGGGACGTGGCTAAGGATTTCAATGTGTTGCTCTCCTGCTCATCGGACTTAATTGGGTGGCCGGGATTTGGATGTTCTCCTAAACCAGAATTTATTCAAACTGTGGTTTATAAGCCATGGTTCAGGGCATCATCGGAATGCAGCCAATGTGTCTCTTTGGATCTTCATCTCATCCAAGCAAAATGGAGGGCCAGGTTTGCAGATATTCTTAACAACAGAAAGGAGCTGAGCTTTTAGTGCCAAGAAAGAGGTGAGTGTGGCCTTTTCTAGCTCTGCTTCTTACTGAATATCTGTTGTTTTGGTTTGCTAGTGAGAAGCTGGGGAAGATGGCACCCGAGTTCACCATCCTCATCAAGAATAACATTCATTTCCCTCGCTTCCGCTTTTCCAAGTAAGAACTTCCAAGGGCCTGGTGCTGCTCCCCACGGGAGAGGTCTAGGGGTAGGGGTAGGGTTCCTGGTCAAGATGACTACTCACCCCAATGTGAAGCAAGCTGGTCAGAAAACTAGAGGTGGGTGGTGACTTGGATAAATGTTTAAAGATTGGCTACGGATTCAACTGGCTTTCGAGCAAGGGAACCTTTACCTTTTTATGGAGTGGCAAACTGGCTTCCTTTAATCCACTTCTTGTTAACTATGCCAAAACGTTCGTATGAACAGGCCATTCAGAGTAGTACTGGGCTTTCTGATCCTCACTCTGTCTCTTCCAAGAGGGAACCTCAAGGAAAACAAAGATGGCTACCTGAGGAACTGCACCTTCAATGAGACCACGGACCTCTACTGCCCCATCTTCAAGCTGGGCTTCATTGTGGAGCAAGCAGGCGAGAACTTCACTGAGCTGGCTGAAACGGTATCCACTCTGCCCATTGGTATTGCCCCTCTTTCTGTCCAGGCCTTTTGACTGAATTCTCATGGCCACTAATTTAGATTGTTTAAGATAAAAATTAAACAAATTGATGTAGGAGGGCAGGTATGGTGCGGCACCTCCATTTGCTGAGGCAGTGCACCTCCAAATATCAGAACCGGTTCTTCTATTGTTTGAGCTGCAAGAGCTCAAAAAAGGCAGCTTTCCCCCTCCTGGAGGCTAAAGCAACTCGGAGAGAGGATTCCTAATAGAGGTAATGGTGCTGGGTGAGGGAGGAAGATTTAATTCCCTTTTCAGTGCTGCAGCCCCAATCCATATTGCCCACCTCAGGTGACTTTTGACAGTTGAAATATACCCCCAAGGGTCCAGTCCCAAACACCCAACAGAACACGTGGCTCAGACTGTTCCTGCTGCAGTTTCTCCAACCCGTCCCCCCCTTCCTCTCCAGAGGAAAGCCACAGGCAATCCTGACCTCACTACAGTTAAGAAACCGTAAGGTCGTCTCTGAGGAAGGAGCATCACAAGGGCAGAGCTGGAGAAGGAAGGACAGCAGGACTTGCTCTTGCGCCCGGACTAGAGGCATTTCCCACTCTTCTTAGCAGTCATGGCTTTCCCCAAAGAATCCTGGGAATGCTCTCCATGGTGATGATTCTTTAATAGGGTTCCCAGCCTCCCCCTGATTCCAGATTGTTAAACAGAAGATCTGTTGGCCAAGAGGTAACAGCTCTACAGGACTCTAACAGCTCTACAAGACTCACTTTTTAGACATTTTAAGTGGCTGTTCTTAACATATTTCTCAGACAATAACTTTGTATCATTAACAGTTAAACAGGAGCCAGATTGGTGTAGGAGCCAGTTTGGTGTAGTGGTTAAGTGCGTGGATTCTAATCTGGGATAATCGGGCTTGATTCCCCTCTCCTCCACTTGCAGCTGCTGGATGACCTTGGGCAAGCCATAGTTCTGTCAGAGGTGTTCTTGAAAAGAGCAGTTTCTGTCAGAGCTCTCTCAGGGAAGGGAAAGGGATGGTAAACTGCTCTGAGACTCTGAGTGAAGGGCAGGGTATAAATCCAATCTCCTCCTCCTCCTCTTCTTAAATTTCACTTAAACTATTTGCTTATTTGTTCCAACCTCTGACCTCTTGCACCATCCAGTATGCATCACTACCAATTCTTTTGATTTATGATGGGACACACACCTAGCCTTTCGACATCAACTCCTCCCTTTCTCCCTTACGTGGAGAGTTACACTTCAAGGACTCATGGGTGTAATTCACACCAAACCTCGGCTCTTCCCTGCCTCCCCATAAGTTTTCCCAGTAAGTTTTCCCCTTCACACGTCTACCTGAAAAACTCCTGAAAGCTCATATTGAAATAAATGTACGCCATCTTTAAGGTGCCACCAGGCTTTCATTTTATTTGGAATACTGTGTACAGTTCTGGTCAACGCACCTCAAAAAAGATATGAGAGACTGGAAAAGGTGCAGAAAAGGGCAACTAAAACAATTAAGGGGATGGAACACTTTCCCTATGAGGAAAGGTTAAGGAGGTCAGGGCTCTCTAGCTTGGAGAAATGACGATTGAGGGGTGGCATGATAGAGGTTTACAAAATTATGCAAGGGATAGAGAAGGTAGAAAAAGTACTTTTCTCCCTTTCTCATAATACAAGAACTTGTGGGCGCTCAGTGAAATTAATGAGCAGTAGGCTGAGAATAGATAAAAGGGAGCACTCTTCACCCAAAGAGTAATTAACATGCGGAGTTCACTGCTGCAGGAAGTGGTGGCGGCTACAGGCATGGACAGCTTCAAGAGGGGATGGGATAAACATATGGAGCAGAGGTCCTCAGTGGCTATTAGCCACAAGGTATAGATAGGAACTCACAGGCTGGGGCAGGTGATGCTCCGTATTCTTGGTGCTTGGGGGGGGTCAATAGTGGGAGGGTTTCTGGAGTTCTGGCCCCACGGGTGGACCTCCTGATGGCACCTGGGTTTTGGCCACTGTGTGACACAGAGTGTTGGACTGGATGGGCCACTGACCTGATCCAGCATGGTTTCTCTTATGTTCTTATTTCATTCTCACAATCATTCTACATAGATTTCAGCTTTTGGAGAGCTGTAGGGGCCCAAAATGATCTAATCTCATGTAAAATATTTATAAGCCCACCTGTCTGTCTCCCAGGCAACTGAATGACCCTGGGGTAGTCACTTTCATTTTTTTCATTCCTAACCTACCTCATAAGGTTGTTGTGAAGGTAAAACATATCGGAGGAGAGGCATGCTGGTTCAGGTGCCATCAGCGGGATCCACCTAGAGCATTTAAGACTTCTCCCTCCCCTCCATGTTTAGAATCTTTGTCCGAAGCTTTGCAGACTGGTGTGAGGCTCTTCCCCACCCTCCCCATGTACACTTCTGAATAGCCCATGCCTGTTGCCACCTGTCTCCATTCAAATCCCAGCCAGCGATGTAGCTTCCAAGCCATGGCCTCTGCCAGCCAAGGAGGTTGCATTTGCCAATTCCGGGTAGCTGGCTGGCCTTTAATTGCCTTTCTTTTCACATCAGTCAGCCCTAATAGCTCCTCTGGGATGGAGTATATTATCAGTTGCTTCAGTAAAGCCAGTCTCTCAGCCATCCGGGCAGCTCCGAGCTTTGTAATTGTCAGAAGAAGCGGTCAAGGGGCTTCGGATCAGCTCTTATGGGCCAGGCAGCTGGGCTGGAGGCTACCACTTAGCCCAGGGAGGTTCAGATACTTCCCTCCTACATGGACAGGAGAAGTCTTTGCAAGATCTTTGGAGGAAAAGGGGGGCGGGGGGAGGGACACAGAGTGTACATGCTGGAAACTCACCTTTATAACAATTGGGTTCTCTCCCCTCCCCAGATTTGCAGGTAGAGACAGGATAATAAAGGGACAGGTGCTCTGCTTACATAACGTGAAAGCAGCACGGAGGAGGGAAAGCTCCCACCCCCCAAATGTAACAGGTCTTGGCACATTAGCTGCCCTCTACTAGCCTGCCTCGCCAGCGACTAACGCAAACCTGAGTTTTCCACCACAGCCTGGGTGTGTGGCTCCTGGACCAGACACCTACGGTGCCTGTTCATTTCCACGAGGTGTGTGCAGGAGGGCCCCGTCTGGTGGGCCGCACTAACAAATGTGAGTCCCGTTTGAGTTTCTCAGATGAGGCACTACTATGGCTTGGATTGGCCCAGCTTGTCTACTAATTGGTTTTGGAATTGCCAGTGACTCTGGGGAAAGGACTGGGGAACAGATGCCGAACAGTGATCATGAAGTCAGATACAGTTAATAAGGACGGCTTCAGAGTGTGTGTGAGAGAAGTACCGCCAAATCACAGCTGGCTTACGGGGACCCCAGCAAGGGGCTTCCAAGGCAAGTGAGAAGCAGAGGTGGTTTGCCCTGGCCTTCCTCTGCCCAGCCTTCCGTGGAGGTCTCCCTTCCGGGTGCTGCCCCTGCTTGTCTTCCGCGTTGTGATGAGATCAGGCTGTGCCACGCTGCCTTTCCTCTCCCGACGCCGGGTTCAGTCGCTTGTGTAAAATCTTTGTTTAAACTAGTAAAGGAAGGTGGCAGTCGAGAATGGGTCAGCCGTTTCTGCTAGAATCTTAGGAAAGCAAAAGCCCACCTGAACTACATGAGGTGTCAGTTCACAAATTGGGCCAGGGGCCAGGCTCTCTTCATCTGAATCACCTTCCTTGCAGCCGGACTGCAGCAGTGGGGCACTTATGTCCCTGAGCAATACAGGACCCCGTTCAGAATGGGACCCTATTGCAAGTGGTGAAGGGGTTTCAGCCTTACCCTATACTGCTCCCCAAAGCCAAACACAGAAAGGGGGGCATTATTCACCCTACTCTAGGGCTGCACGGGCACTAAATATTACAGGAATGCTCTGTGCTCAACTGCAAAGTAAAACTTCACCAAATACAGCGACCTTCTGGTCCAGTTCCTCCTTCCTTTCTCGATTCAGGCATTTCTCTTTAGTTACGTGTTCTTCTTGTGCCCTGGACCCCGCTTCCTGCTCCAAGACCAGGACTGATTGAACCAGGGCTTTTTTTTTGTAAAAAGAGGTGCCAACACTCTCAAGAGGGAAATGAAGTTTTCGGTCTGTGTACTGAAAACACATGAACTTTTAAACATTTTAAAAATAATTTTGTCAAAGAGGTTCCAGAACTCCATTCCGGCACATTCCCTCAGAAAAAAAGCCCTGGACAGAACCACTGTGGGACGATAGACGATGGGTGGAAAGTGCTGTGAAGTCACAGCTGACTCATGGAGACCCACAGGGTTTTCAAGGCAAGAGACTTCAGAAGGGGTTTGCCATTGCCTGCCTCTGTGTAGTAGGGACTCTGGTCGTCTTTGTTGGTCTCCCATCTGAGTATCAACCCTACTTAGCTTCTGAGATCCAATGAGATTTGGCTAGCCTAGGCTATACAGGTCAGGGTGAGACAATAGACATCCACTCATAAATGGCACCTAACTGCAAAAGTGTTTCTTTCTGAAATGTTAATAAGGAAATGAATATTCCAACATGTGCTTGGTGGGTCATGCCCATTACAAGGCTACATAATAATGACTTTCAGTTTTGTTCTGTTCATGACTGCACTCCCTCTTCCTCACTTTGGGTGCTGAAAACACATTGCCCTACAAAGCCCTAGTATTTGGAAGGCCGCTTTGCTGTTGCTAATTCTGCACCCATTTTCTTTTCATAGGGTGGTGTGATCGGAGTGATCATCAACTGGAATTGTAACCTGGACCTGCCGGACTCAGCATGCAACCCCCGGTATTCCTTCCGCAGGCTTGATCCCAAGTGGGCTCAGGCGTCCTCCGGCTACAATTACAGGTAACAGCACACTCTCTGGCAGGGTCTGCTCAAGCCGTTTGTGGCGCTGAGGAAAAATAGCGTTGCAGCTTCGTCCTCAGCGTCTTATTACTGTTGCTGTGTGCCTATGATTATGGGCCTCTGAATGAATCACTGTTCTGTGTAGGCTGCTTGATAAAGACTTGGGCAAAGATACAGCAGGCAGCCTCCTCCAGAGGCAAGGCATTCTGCTGCCTCTCTTTGGTGGGGGAGGTTCCAAGTAGCTGTGCTGGTGCAAAGATATAAGATAAGTAATGCCTTTCATTTAAGATCCACCAGAGTACCACAAAACAGCGTGCAGAGTTCAGAAGTCTCCAGAATTCATTGTCAGGCTGGATGTTCACAAGGAGCAGGGAGAGATTTTGGGTCGTGGTCATGGGGGCCTTTTTCTGCATCCTTAGTACAGTGTCCTGTAGAATTAAAGGGTGTCTTGTTGACCAGGTATCGGGTTGCACCTTTGACCCTTCTATAAAGACATCATCATGATGGCTACCTCCAGCTGCAAATACAAAGGCCAATGTTAACCAGACATCCAACAAAAAACAGAAGACGCAGGTCCCTTAACAGGCTGAGGGCAGAAGAAAAACATGACCGCTCTTAAAATCAACAATGCTCCACAAAAGCTCCCCTCCGCGGTTAGCAGTCTTCTTTGGTCTGTCATTTCTCAAAGGCTAAGGTGCATATCTGGGTGGAGGAATTAATATTTTCTAAGTCAATTGTCTGTTGTCTGCTGGATGTGACCAGAGGACTGTGCAGCGGAGGGGGTTTGGTGCTGGTATTAACAAGATAATTCCACTCCACTTTCGGCATCCAGGTTTGCCAAGTACTATCAGTGCAGTGGGAAGAGCACCCGCACCTTGATCAAGGCCTACGGGATCCGCATTGATGTGATTGTGCATGGGCAAGTGAGTGAGACATGGGCCTTTCCTATCCCTCCTCCCCCGTGGCTTGCTACTTTCCCCCGTTCTGGAGTAGTACAAGACTGGGCTATGCTCCAAGGGCCCTCTGGTTGCAGACGGCTCACACTGTTCTGGCGTTGATGGAGGTCTCTTGCTCTTTTCGACAGGCAGGCAAGTTCAGTCTTATCCCCACCATTATTAACTTGGCCACGGCCCTGACATCCGTGGGAGTGGTGAGTATTGGTGCCCCTGCTGTTGCTTTCTTCTGGGATGGAGGCTTTTCCTTTCAGGACCTGATTTATCCATCTCTCGCCCTCCTGTCTAGGGTTCTTTCCTCTGCGACTGGATTTTATTGACCTTCATGAACAAGAATGAGGTGTACAGTGCTCGAAAGTTCGACCAGGTACAGGCCTGCTGTTTGCATGCCAGGAAATCTGGCTTGAGAGATTTTAGCTTTTCTACCATGGGGTCACCAGGAGTGTAGACTTTCCATTTTCCCAGGGAGGGTGGCTGGG
>NW_015174958.1:24700-80535 GCF_001447785.1 Gekko japonicus | reverse complement strand
AGAATGCTTCTGCTACTTCCAGAGGCTGTCATTCCAAATTTGTGACCTGTCATTCCAGTCCCAGAGCACACATTCTCTTCCTAGGGACCATTATTCCACTCTGGGGGGAGGTGTCATTCTAGTCCCAGAGCAGAAATTCTATTACTAAGGACTGCCTTTCAACTCTGGGGGTTGTCATTCCAGTCCCAGAGTAGCCTATCTGGGCCCAAGGCCTTAATGGAAAAACCATTCTGCAATTTCTTTGCAACTTTTTTTGTACTGCAATGTATTTCAGTGGAGCCCAGGCAAGTCAATTGCCATTCCTGGCTCCCATTATCCCCAATGGGCCTTCAAGCCTCTCTCATTATTTCCAATGGATAATCCTGTCATTCCTTTTAGTACATCCCAGTTGGTTGCCCCTTTGAAACTGTATCACACCATTTTAAGTAACAGCAGAATGAAGAGCGTGAACATGTACAGAATGCACATTCATTGCCAATGTTCTCTCTGGGCTGCACACAGTGCAAAAGGAAATTTTAAAAGGCCTCTGATCTGCATGCTCCCCCCCCCAATCTTGTTCATGCAGATGAGCTTACCATTTAAAAATGAAATGGAAATTGAAAGAAGAGCTTAGGAGTGGCTGAAGCAGCCCCCCCTCACTACCATGAAGAAAGTGTTCTCAATCAAGGACATATAGACCCAAGTAAAATACAATCGAGACACACTTTCCCCCCAAATGTAAATTGGAGCCCAGCAAGTATGTTGGGCTCAATAGAGGCTTCACAGTCTGACTGTTGCTACATTGGAAGTGGGTGGAGCCAGCGAGGATTAAGGACTATACCTTCTTTTCCAACAGACACCAAACATATTCAAGGATTGATATGTTCTGGATATCAAAAACCTTAGTTATTAATCTAGAGAGTGCAAAGATACAACTGAAAACCCTTGCAGATCTTACCACTTACAATATCAAGTACCCTTCAGCTTTTTATGTCAGCTGGATAGACAAAAATGGCCACCTTGCCTAAACCTCAGATCAGAGGTCTGTCTCTCCTGATGGATCCAGCTGCAAGAGACCTCCTCTCCCTGTGGCAAGGAATGTTATCAAATCTTTTCCCCCACTGAAAACTAGCATTTGACACCTCCTTGCTGGGAGAAGGGGGATGTTTAACAATCCCATTGTCTATCCTGCTAGCTGAACTAGCATTTGTAAGAAAGTGAGCCCAAAGGAAAGTTTTAAACTCAATATTTCCAGGCATTGGTTGGCCGGGGGAGCCTCAGTTCCCCGTGGACAAATTCAGGGGAGGCCCGAGCCCTCTCTACAGTTTACTCCTATGTCTCACACTAATTAACATGGATCTTAATCCATGCAGGAGTTTTTCCGCACAAATCCCAAGAGCTGTGCAAGAGCATCACTGTGCCCCTGGCCTCCAGTGGCTTTCAAACAGGGAATTATTTTGCAGATCAAAATGTTGGCCATTGAACTCCACTACATGGCAGATGAGCTCAGGGTCCGTACACAGTTGTTGTATGGTATCTGACAGGCCTTTGTGGGTCCTCTGTTGCTCTGCCTGAACCTGCCTGGGAGTGGGGCCACCCAAAGGGAAGGGGGCCAGGGGGCCATGGTCACTCTGGCACCCACAGAACTGCGCCAGTCATGAAACTTGTTTTCATATGATGTTTGATCTGGGTGCTGCCTGTGTGGGGGAGGGGACAGAACAAATTCTTGTGTGGGGGGCGTGTAGGTGGCTCTTGTCAATTTTGCTGGGAAGGCATTCCACGAATGCACATTTCAGGGAAAGCAGAGAAAGCACCAGAGCTATCTGGTGTTAAGGAATCTGTGGTGGCCTTCCAAGGAATCTCAAGGTTACCCAGAATAGTTTGAAACATCTCTGCTTTAGAACTGATCAGGGGAGTGTGGCAATAAAATCAACTGCATGTGGGGTGTGTGTGCAATTTTTGTATCCTAATGAGCCCTCCCTTCCCACCTCACAGAGGAGAATGCTCCAGTTTAGTCCAGTCTCTACCCGCTACATTTCTGTTTTCAGGAAGGCTTATTTTTTTATGATCCTTCAACAGTCCTCTTCCTTGGAACAGTCCATTCTACCCACCTCAAGACTGCCAACAACGTACTCTGGGCTGGGTGCAGACCACACCCTAAGCCTTGCAGGATGGAAGGAGCAGGGGGTACGAGCCAATTTTAGCTCACCTGGTCTTCCTTCCTCACTGAACTGCCTCCCTCCCCAGTGCCAGTTTGGGACTCCATCCATCTGCAAAAGCCAGCCACTAACTGCCCCTCCTTTCTCCCACCTCTGGCCAGATGTCCAAGAGTCCAAAGATGACCCCAGCCACGGAATTCGGCACTAGCACTTCCTGCACCCCGGACTCCTCACTTGCAGATTCCAAGGCTCCGATCCACCTCTGAGTCACGGGCCCCGCCTAAGTTTCCAGGCCTGCTCATGCACCTGATGGACTCATCTCTTTCCCTGTGACTGCTCCTGCTGTAATAAATTCATTAGCCTTCAATGGTGCCATGGGCCTCTGTCATCTTCACTATAATGGCCTAAAACAGCAACACGTGTTGAATTTTTGTGTGTGCAGCATACAAGGTGCTTAGCCATGAGAGTTTAATGAATCAGGCTTTAGATCTGGGTTTCCAGTTAGCCAGACGTCATACCTTCTCATCCTGGCTCTATCCTGCCCCTCTTTTAACAGGCAGATACTGGGAAACAAAGCAAGCAACCATAGAGTGGTCGTTTCCTCCTATACAGGCTGCAGCAGGCAGCTCAGCCAAGTAGCACCATCAGGGCCCAGTAGCACACATGCCGGCCTGCAGAGGGAGGCTGCCCAGTGTTCTCAGCATGATTACGGTCAGTCTCTTTCCATTGAGGGCGACTAATTGGATGGATCATTTAGTCATCCCCTAAAGCAGAGACACAGCAGTTAATCAGCCTGGCCTGGCCTCTTTCACAGGAGGCAGGTCATGTTTTTTAGGTGAACCTATGGTCCTAGCTTGAGTTCAGGAAAAACTGTGCCCCAGGTGCCAGATGTTTAGGGGATCAGTGCAATCCAGTGAGTCAAGGCCATCACTTAGCCAGCATCTCTGCTTCTGCTGCTCCTCAGCGGCAATTGCTGGCAGGGGTGGGGGAATTGTACTGAATACACCTGGCAAGTGGTGAACGTAATGTATAGGCTGGCCTTCAGGCATTCCTAGGATAAAGGTCCAGGCAGGGTGACATGGAGAAGGAGGCAGGACTCAGGTACCTTTCACTGTGTTTCACTGACCTCTCTCTACTCGTGCCAAACTTCTCGTCTTCACAATGCTTCATGGGCCAGAAGTCTTCCATCTACACTTAAGCTGTGGAGAGCATTTGCTAGTTGCTCCTTCCCTTTCTCCATTTTGGAATCACCCCCACCCCAAGCACCACATTCTTTACCCCCCCCCCTTCTGCCATGCTTGCTTGCATGTCCTGTGGATGGTTGCAGAGCCCTGGTGCTGCTAAGTGCTCGTTGAGCAGGCTAAGTCAATTAGGAAAGCATTTGGAGGTAATTGAGGAAGGCGAGCAGGCCGATTGATGTTCCTAATCTGATTGCCTGGCTCTTCCCCCTCTAGAGCAAATCCCAGCACAATACTAGCTCCTACTACCCACCAATGGAGTCTGCCTCAGGCAGAATTCTTTTGCTGCCCCCAGCAGGTGCATTGCCAACTAGCGGAGGTCTGCCTCTGAACCTGACAGGTGAAGGGAGGGGTAGGGTGCTGCAACTAAAGGCAGGGGAGCAATGGCACCGCAGGATATGCAGCAAGAGGACCAAAGACAACCAAATGCCAAGGTCTTTGGGAGAGAGGGGACTATTATTTCATAGCATTGCAAAAGCTCCGCCTGCTAGGGCCACAAAGACATTCGCAAGCTGGCTTGAGAGAGGGCCTTTGCTTGGCTAAGAAAACAGAATGCAATGGCAAAATAGACTAAAAGCCCTCGACCTTTGCAGCATCAGGGTCCTGCTGATCACCAGACAGGCCACCAGGTGAAAGGGAAGCCCAACTCCTGTACTTTTAAGAGCTACTCAGAAAAGGGATTTCTGGGTAAATGCAACTTGCTGTGGAGAGGGGAGAAAAGCTGTGACTACTGAAAGTTCCCTTTCTACACCCTCCTCAGAGGCAAGACAGGTTCTGGGTACTCCAGTTTTACCTTAGAAAACTAAATAAAATAAATCATGGTTTTGCTGCAGCCGCCATCCCGGGTTGGCACACAGCCTTCTTGTAGGCCTCAGCTCAGCAACTGAAGAGAAACAGCAGATAACCAAAGACAGGAAAAAATGGCACCCTCGTCTTATTTTCTGGAAAATCACCTACCCTCTGAAGAGAAGGAGTAGGATTTCTCGGTCCATGTAGAGTACGTCATATGGCCTTGCTGGCATCTCCTACTGCATTCTCAGAAAAAAATAAAAATAAAAGCTAGGCAGACAAAAGAAGCCAAGTGTTAACTGGATCATATTGCTTTCACAATCCAATTACCTTCAGATTGCTCTGCACCCTTGGGAAAGGTTCAGTTTCCCACTCTTTATCAGGGTGAATGCTGGTCAGCTCAGCTTCACCACTGTCCTAATGGGGTCCGAGGTGATGAAAGATCAGACCCCCTCCTGGACAGACTGTTGAGCTTGCTGCTGTAGTCAAGCAGCCGCTGCCGCAAAATCTGATACAAGCTGGAAAGGGAGTACCTCGGGAGAATGCTGGGAAAAAGGTATCGACTCCAATGATTGGTTAAAATCATTAATGTCTCACTGACTGAGGGCCCTCTCCCTAGACCTTTGAAGGGAGCAATTAGACTATGGCTTGTGGGGGGGAAACCCTTCATTGGCTATGTTGAGGTGGGCAATTATAGGCCAGTCTCTAATTTGCCTTTTCTGGGGAAGGTGAGAAATTGTGTGGGGGTGGAGCAGCTCCAGGGGTTCTTGGATGACACATCTGTTTTGGCCCATTTAAATCTGGCTTCGGGCCTGGGTTTAAAACAGATGATTTTAGCGGCACTGATTATTTGATCTTTATTAAAAAATAGACAGGACACATGAACCTGCCTTGTACTGACCCAGAACATTGGTCCACCAAGGTCAGTATTGTCTACCTAGACTGGCAGCAGCTCTGCAGGTTGTTAGGCAGAGGTCTTCCATATCACCTACTACCTGAGCCCAGGGCTATTTTTGGGCAGGAACGCACAGGAACGGAGTTCTGGCTGGCTCCCAAGTTGGCCACACCCAGCAGGAACTCATTAGCATAATAGGCCACACCCAACACCAGGAACTCATTAGAATTGGCTACGTTAGGGGTGTGTGGCCTAACATGCAAAGGAATTCCTGCTACAAAAAAAGCCCTGGGTTTTGACAACAAACAAGGTAAACAGAATAAGAAGCAAAAGGTGGGTGTGGCTGGATGACCACACTTCTGGTAACATGGGAATGTGGCCTAATATGCTAATGAGCTGTGCTGTCAGGGGTGTGGCCTATTATGCTAATGAGTTCCAGCAGGACTTTTTCTACAAAAAAAGCCCTGCCTGAGCCTTTCAACCAGAGATGCTGGGGACTGAACCTGGGACCTTCTACGTATAAACCAGCTCTACTCACTGAGCCATGGGCCCCTCAGTCATCTCTGTTGACCATCTCATCCCTCTGTTGGAATATGGAGCCGGTGTTGAAAGAATAGCCCTTCAGTGGTTTTGGTCTTTTCTCTCTGATTGGATAAAGTTTACAACGGAGGAGCAGAACCAACAGGGTGGGATTTATTCCGTGGCGTAAAACCCAAAGAGTTCTCTTCCGTCACCCATGCTCTTTTAATGTATGAAGCTGCCGAAAGACATTGTCTGGGCAGAACAAGCCAAAATAGTATCGAGACAAAACAGAGGTGATGCTGGTCAGGAAGGTTGATGTTCTTGAGGGTTTGGATCCACTTGTTCTGGACGGAGTGCAGTTGGGCATTTGCAGAGCAGTTTAAGAACTTGGTAAAAGTAAAGGTAAAGGTTCCCTTGCTCGAAAGCCAGTCGAGTCCGACTCTAGGGTTGCGGTGCTCATCTCAGTTTCAAAGCCGAAGAGCCAGCGCTGTCCGAAGACGTTTCCGTGGTCATGTGGCCGGCATGACTAAACACCAAGGCACACAGAACGCTGTTACCTTCCCACCGAAGTGGTACCTATTTATCTACTTGCAATTTCTTGCTTTCGAACTGCTAGGTTGGCAGGAGCTGGAACTAGAGATGGGAGCTCACTCCATCATGCGGCACCTGGGTCTCGAACTGCTGAACTACTGCCCTTCCACAGCCTGCAGTTCAGCGTCTTAACCACTTGAGCCACCGCAGCTCCTAAGAGCTTGGGGGTGCTCATTAATCCAACTTTGCTGCTCAAAAAGTGGGTTGGGCACAGTGGCCAAGAGTACTTTCTATCAGCTGCATCTTTGCCATCTCCAGCTGACATGGCCATGCTGATCCATGCTTTAGTACCCTTGCAGTTAGACTACTGCAATGCACTCTGTTATTGGGTTGCCCTTGAAGACACCCTGAACCTTCATCTGATTAAGAATGTGGCAACTGGATTACTGTCAGGGGCTTGCTGACAAGAACACATCTCTTCTATCTTAGAACAGCTACACTGGCTGCCATTTTGTTCCCAAATCTGGTTCAAGGTGCTGGGTATGACCTTCAAAGTCAGTCATGGCCAAGGACCCATATATCTAAAGGACCATCTCCTCCTATATATCTCTGTGTGCCAATTATGGCCTTCGTATTGCCACCTACTAGCTATTCTCCTGCTTAAGGTAGACTGTCTGGCACCCATCAGGGGGCCATGCCTTCACCCTTGTAGGTCCCACTTTGTAAAAGGGGAGGAGGTGGGGGGGGGGAGGTTCTGTGAGGCCATTTTATTTGCCAGGGCTTTTAATGAGGTATAAACTGCAGGTATCTTTGGGGGGGGGGTATTCGGGGTTCTATTTTGTTGGTTTTAAACTATAATGCTTTTAATTATTTGTAAGCTGCATTTAGCACATTTCTTACTCCCCCTCACATCACAACACTCTGGCTACAAGGAAATGTGGGACATAAATGTGGGGGAGAACTCAAATGTGAGCTTTGTCCACATGCCCGAGAGTGTTTCCAGCCTCTTCAGACTCAGGAACCAGTCTGCAAAATCGGATCCACTCGCAAACTTCTTTTTACAGGCTCCGCCAGCCCCATTTCGTACCCTGCTTGAGGGGACCTATGCAAACAACAGAACAACAGATTTGTCAAGCTCCCATTTGGTAGCTGATGTGATGCGCTGAAGCCGCCAATTGTACGGGTCTTCTGCTGTAACACACGAGTGAGACTGCCCCTCGCTAATGCTGCTGCTTTCCCTTCTTCTTTCTCTCCAAGTAATAGCAGTTGAGTAATTGGCATAGCCCACTGAATACCAAGACACAAGGCAACTGGAGGGTCAGCTGCAGCGCTGGAGGAGGCGAGTGGGGGGCTTTGCTTCCCCCTCCCCTCTTCGACCCAATCTGCCCAGACTTCGCAAGGATCCATTAGGAGCACTAATGACTTCTTTACTAATGCATGAGCAGAGAAACTGCCTTGCTGTTCCCAACATGCCGTGAGGGTCGAGGAGGGATGCTGCTGCCCCCTCCCCCTCAACTGATGGGATGAGATGTGGGTATGGGAACACTGGGGGCCGGAGTGTTGTGATGTGAGGGGGAGTAAGAAATGCACTAAATGAGCCTCTGAAGCAGAGCTTCCAGATAAGCATGGAGGCCCTTGACACCATTAGAGGAGGATCAGCTTTCCTGGGAGGCTTCTCTACATGTGGATGAGCACAAAGAGCCTGATTGTGAAACACGTCTTCAGTTGCTCTTGCTTTCTCGACAGAGGGAAGCTATTACCGACACCCTGAGACCTTCTGGTCTTACAGAAACCCAGCAGTCTCACAGCTGTTCCCCCTAAGGGCTCTGTGGCGGGAAAGGGAGATTGACATGAGTTACAAAAGCTATGCTTCGTGGGCTTTCTCTGCCCAATGTAGCAATATGTGTTATGGGTGTGTGTGTCTGTGTCTGTGTGTGGGGAAGGGAAGCCTCCAAATTGCTATGACACTAAAGTACTCTCAGGGCTCAATATCTGACAGGAGCAGCAATCTCATTGCACCAAACGGGAGCTCATTACTGTTGCATTTATTCTCCATAAAAAGGCGACAGGGCCACGGGCTGCCTTCAGTCCTTGGGTGTCAGAGGAGCGAAGGGGACAGGAAGGGCTGGTCTCAGAGTGCTCATCAGGAAAAAATGTTGACGGTTGTTGGAAAAAAGAATTTATTGATGACTTCTTTTTAAAAAACCAACACAGAAACACAATAAAATGGGGGCAAGACAAAGACCCCCCCCTGACCACAGGCATTACCTTCCCCACAGCCCAGCAAAAAAGGGGTACTGGAAGCAGCAAGGAGGCTGGTCTGGACTGGTTTCAAGACAGTCTGGCTCCCCGTTTCTTCCCAAGCCATCTGAGTTGCTTGCTCCATCTGTTTCCCTGGAGCATGTAAGGAATGCCAAGTTTCTAAGTGTTTTGCCCTGGGGCAAAGCTGAACCAGCAGCTCAGGTTCCACGGCCGGGCGTCCAATTAGGGGTGCAAACATCAGCCCAGTTACTTTGCAGCTGTAACTCTGCCTGACAATGTGGAGAGACTGTTCTTGTCAGAGAAACTGTGGGTTCATCTGTAGTAGCCACTTAATGGTTTCCAGCAAGTAGGCCATGTTGTAGTGCTTGGCAATGCTCTGGAAGATCTTCAGATGCTCCATGAAGGTCTGTGTTGGAAGGAGATGAGAGGAAGCAGAGGGAAGATGAGTCAATTCCAAGCACAGAATTAGATAAAGGATTTGAGCTAAGCATGACAAGAAGGATGCTCACACCCATGTGATTGCTGCTGTTATGGAAATGGAAGGAGGTGGGCCAAAATGTACCTTGGTAGGCAAGAGGAGGTCAAAGTCCCCGGCGCAGCTGCAGTACACAGGCATGTGGGTGTCCTTAATGCCGTTGCACTTCTGGCACACCTGGAACAAAAATGGCACTTGGGAGCTTGCTTGGAGACACCCCATAATGCACCTGCCCTACATTTTTGGAGCAAGCTCAACAGCTGCCCTCTGAATAGAACCAGAGTCCAAAAGGACTGGAAACCTGCTGTCCCCCTTTCTCCCCCCCCACCCCCAAGGACAGACGGCAAGAATAATAGAGTGTGCTACTACAAGAGCCCATAGAGCAAATATCTGCTGATGCAAGGGAGCCAGACCACAGAAAAGGGAGGCAGAGTGAGGAGAGAACCTGCTTTGTATCCGCAGCTCCTCCATGTCTGATGGTGAAAGGCCCTAAGATCCCAGCACAGTGAAATACTTCATTGCAATTGCTGGACTTCAGGCTGCAGGTGTGAAACTGCATGGCTGAATGCCCCTTTTATTTATTTTTTTAAAAAAGAGAGACAGGAAGAGCGAACTCCCTGCACACAGCAGACAGACATCTTTCAAGGAGAAACATGCTATCTAGCATTCTCCGCAATGTACTAGTTTTCTATGCACAATCTGAAATATCACCTAGGAACAGTTCTAACCTCATGATGAGTCGTTGGGTCTAAAAGCCCCACTGGGGTTAAGCACACTGAAGCTGGGATAATCACTAGTGATTCAGTACTAGGTGCTTAGGACTTGAGGGCTAAAACTAACCCATGACTCCCAGGCCCGGCTGGAGAAGCTGTGAGGCTCTACAATCTACCGTGACCTGAGCTGTTCCTCCTCACCAGATCCTGAAGGGTGAAGGCCATCAGCTTCTTCTGCAAGGCTTCCACCAGAGCCATCTCTATGGCATCGGAGTCGTAGCGGGCCTGGCAATTGGAACACATCCAGTTGGGCAGGACGGAGCCATCCTGGAAGGCAACAAGCACAGAGAGATGGAAGTGAGTGGCTTCCGAACAGAGCAAGCAAAGTTGGAAGGCATCAGGGTTGAGCCAGGAAGCCCACACGAGACCGCTCATTTTTAAGCAGAGGGTTATCTAAGCAAAGGAAAACAAGCATGCCACCAGGGGAGGAGGGTGCCCTGAAGGCTACTACTCACTTCCTCCAGGTTGCAAAGCCCTGCCTGCGACCTGTGAGAATCCCTTCTGGCGTGAGGAGTCCCTCCCTCCTCCCATTCTAGACCTGCCTGTTTCACGGGCCTAGCACCTTCTGCTCTTTTTCTTTGGCTGGGATATTTCTTCTCTGCCCATGGCTGAGAGGACTGGGATCTGGGTTTGAATCCCTGCTCTGCCATGGAAGCCCATCTCTCTCCAAGCCTAACCCACCGCAAGAGGATAAAAATGGAGGAGGTGAAAATGCTGCTGTGAATTGCTTTTTGGAGCTCCATGGAGGAGAGAAACAGGAGATACATGTTGAAATAAGTTCTTAAAGAATGGATTTCAGAACTGAGCTGTTGCAGATGGCTCTCATTTGACTCACAGATGCCAAGTGGTGCCCTTGGGCCTGCCACATGCTCTTGGCCTGACTTGCCTCACAGGGTTGTTGTGAGAATACAGTGGAGGAGAGGAGAATGATGTAAGCTGCTTCGGGTTTCAGTGAGAAAGACGGGTTAGAACTAACATAAATAATAAATTAAGAAACAGACCCTTTGACAGCCACCTGGGAAGGCACCAAGGCAGTAGCTGCCCTGTGGCAGGGGACACACCTGATGACCCCAAAGCATAGGTGGTGGTGGTGGGGTAAACAGGTGTCAATTTAAGTAGCTCCATCCAGTAATTCACAGGAGTCATTCAGGCAGTTGACCTCCATTCCTCCAGCCACTGAGGAAGTGGGTTTGAAAAGAGAGACATCAGGCCCGGAAGATCAGGTCACGGTTGGGAGCTTGGTGGCAAGGAGAAGAGGCAACAGGGGCAGCCTTGCGGTGCAGGGGCCATCCAGTACCTGGGAGAGGGCTGGGTCCTTGCAGAGGTCCAAGTCCCTGCAGAAGTTGCAGTTCCTGCAGATCACCTCTGGGAGAACGTAGGAGCGACAGGGGTCCCGAAACTGGGCCTCTTCTGAGAATTCGCCCACTTCTATTAGGCGAAGCAGGTCCCGTTTCAGTTTGCTCACCTGGTTGGTGATATTAGTGTCCAGAGACAATACCTGGGTGAGGAGAAGGAACAGATGTGAGCCACCTAGCAACACAGCTGGGGGGGACGGGACACCTTAGCATCTCCTCCCCTCTGGAATTTCGTAATCTGCCTGCTCTTATCGGCACCTCACCCACATTCTTCTCTACCATCATCTCTCCTGGGTCGGGCTTAAGCCAGCACACTCTGGGAACCCCTCTCACCTGACAGACACATTTAATGAACTCCAGGGCTGGATTGTTGAGCATCAGGTATGAGCCAGGCAGGGCCGGAAACATCTCTGAAGGCTCTGTGGTGCGGCGAGAACCGCTCACTTTCTTCTGGATCTTCTGGGTGATGGTGAAGAAGCTCTGGGTGAGTTCGTTGGCAACATATTCCTGGGAGAAGGTGATCATGCCTGAGGGAGGGGAAAGAGACGGCACGTATATAACAGACAAATCACATATATGGGATGTAACTTGGTGGGGGGGCCCAAGCCTCCTCCAATTTGCCAAATGACACATTCTTATTTCTGGGCCATTTCTAGGGCACAAAGGCCACCTTTCCCCCTTACAACAACCTTTCCCCCTTACAATCGCCTTGCAAAGTGGGCTAAAAAGTAGCCCATTTAACATATGGGGAAGAGCGACATGGTTCAAAAAACAGAAAGAGACTCTTGCCAGATAAAGACACTTAGCATTTGCTGCACACACAATGATCCTGAAAGGTAAGTGCTATTACTTATCCACATCAAGCAGATTAAGCAGCTGAAGTTTCCTTAAGCACTTCTATGACTTTGTGGCTAAGCTGGGATCTAAGCCAGGGGCTCTCTAGCTTGGGGTTCTCACTTGCTATTCTACACAACAGTTTATGTACAAAGTGTGGGGAGAGAAGCCGTCTGGCCCTCACCAGGCATAGCACCCGCCTCTACCGTGGGCTCCTGGGATATTTGGCTGTTCGCCCGTCTCTTGATGGGGGTGTTCCCAGGGGAGTTACGCCGCATTTCCTCCTTCATGCTATGGTACACAGCAACTATGTAGGCTGGAAAAGACACACAAGAATGGTAAGAGGACAAGCAATAATCCCTCTCCATGGGAGAAGCAATGACCTCGGCCCCACTTTCCTGGGAGTGGAAGAGCAGTGTGCATCTGCAGATGCAAACAGAGCCTTCTCCAGGGGAAGCAACAGCTTCATCCTAGACAAGATCCTGCTGGATTTGACTAGCCACATGGAAAAGCAGGCAGACCAATGTAATCTGAGTGACTTTTTCAGGTGCTGAGCAAACAGCATGACTGAGGCACGGATAAAGATTCTGAACACTCTGACAGGGCATTATTCTCCTATGGAGGTGGGGAGCTTTGAACCTCACCAGACACAATCATGAGGAAGTAATTCTGACAAGAGGCTGTCTGAGGCAAGTACTGCATGATGTTCCAGTTGTTTTCTAGCTGTTCTTCCACACCGTCTTCTGCTCTTTTCTAGCTGTTCTTCCACACCGTCTTCTTCTGCTCCTTCTTCTTCTTCTTCATCATCCACCTCCTCCCCTTCACTGCTTTCCTCGTCTGCTGCATCTTTATTGCCCGTCTCTTTCTGCAACAAAGGGTTTAAAATCAGTACCTGGAGCCCATGTTCGTCTCTTCCATTTTGAAGCCTCTGGCAACCCACTAATTAACTCCTCTGTCCCTGCAGAGTGTCAGGCAGGAAGGCCTGCATGTCACTACAGGTAAATCTCACAGGCTCAAAAGCTGCCAACCACCCTTCTCAGCGGGCCTCTTACCTCCCCACAGTGGACGCTGGAAGCCACTTTGCCCTTGATCCCACCATAGTTGGCCGGATCCATCCAGAGCAAGAACTCCCAGCAGCGCGAGAAGGAAATTGTCAAGGAGTGGAAGATTTCCTTCGAATGGATGCTGGAAGAGAAAGGATGGCAGTTACCCCAGATGACAGAAGGTATGCCTGCTGGGACAAAGAGGGTCTCTCCTAATGCTGAATATGTCATCATGAGAATATAAACTGAGCAAAGCCCATCAGCCAAGACCCTAGGAAGCAGCAGCTTTACTGGATATCAAAGTACATCAGTCAACATCCTGTCCCATATTGAAGAAATCAAAAGTTAATTATGCAAGAGCTCATGTAGCATCAGTGGCTAAAATGGAAGCCCTGGGTCATTTTTTTTAATATCGCCAGTCTAAGAGGCCACTAGTCTCTCAGCCTGAGCACTCTCTCCCCTTCAGTCTGCAATATAGCAGTAATATTGATCAACTTTAAAGGGTTATTGTAAGAATTACTGAAATAATGCTTCGAACATTATACCAATAATAATAAAACTGTCCATTTGGCATGATTTATTCTGGATACCATGGCATGGGGGTGGCGTATACTGCATAGCCTGAACTGCAATCTACTCTTCTATGTCTGTCTAGGATGTCAGGGGACAGAAATGTGGGTGCCAGGCTATTCGGGCTCAAGAAGCACTACAAATTCCAGGCTGTGCTGAATTCCTGGAGGGCCTTCCTTGAAAGTGGCAGGAATTTAGTTTTCCTGGGCTGGTTCAAAGGCCCAGATCTGCAGCCATCCCATCTCATGGCACTGCCCCTAACAAGGCACACCTGTTGGTGATGTACTCTACATAGGCGAGGGCATCCTCTATGCGGCGTTTCTTGGTGCACAAGATGATGCGGTTGAAGTTGGCATAAACCACTGAGGAGCCGAGGCGCTTGAACTCTGCAACCAATCTGGGGGAGAAAGCAAGAGGTGAAAACAGCAATGAATGTGCATGTATTTCTAGAACGTGAGGCTTGGCTCCTCCTCCAACTTCTCTGCATTGGACTGACCAAAGTAATCTGCATCAGCTCAGGTTTTGATGGTGACGGCAACAAGACAGGATTGTAGCCGTGATCATTTTCTTCTCAAGCACAGCAATGCTATCTAATGGGCTACAGGAGAGGTACAGAGAAGTTCTTGCTTTGTCCAGTTTGCTGGCCAACTGAAAACTCCCATAACCCCCACAATACTAGAACTGAACAAACAGATTTGAAGCAGGCCTGGGAGAGACAAACACAAGGACTTCTTACACAAATGCCTACGTTAATGTACAGAATTCATTGCTATAAAGAATGGAGATAGATAAATGGAACGTTTTTGTATAGAAGAGGAATATCAAAAGATGACAGGGGAAAGCCACCACCTCCATACTTGACTTGTGATGCTCCAGAAGAGTCCAGCTGACAACTGGCAGAGTCTGAAAGCTGCAGTAGATGGACCTTCAGTTTCATCCAACCATCTAGTCTTATGCGGAGGACGAAAGTCCAAGAGAATCCTAGTCTAGAAAGCCTTGATGCTACCAACTAGCCCTTGTGATGCAAAAGGAATTTTGGCTAAACAGCACATAGCTGTATTTGCCCCTTCATACCCCTGTACGTACAACTCTTTGGAAAGCAAGGGAGGACTCACTGCAAGAACAGCTTCTTCATCATGTTGTGCAGTGTGCGGTGCAGTGCAGGGTCATAGAGCAAGGATGTTGGTGAGTGCAGCCAGCGGTAGAAGTGGATCACCTGGTTATCAGCATAGACATTGTGGTACTGCGTGATCTCCTTCACCCAGCCTACCACCATGCTCTTCAGGATCCTGTGAAAGCATTAGAAAATCTTCTTTGTATGACACACACTGAGCCAGAAGCTGCCACCACGCCTCTCTGGCCTTCAAACTGCCCTGAGCTTGAGACACTAGGGTGGTCCCACTAATCCTACCATTGATGACGGAGATGGTCCCCTGCAAAAAACTAAGCCACAGGCCATACCTGAAAGTGTGGGAACAAAGAGCCGTTTCGTCGTAGCTGGCAGGGATGCTGGCCTGGTTCCCCGTGACCATGTCCTCCAGCGATGCCTGCTGAATCACATCGAAGCTAATGCACATGCTGGATGCCCCCTCCATGTCGTTGATGTGGTGCGACTGCAAGATGGTGTTCACAGCAAGGCTCTGGATATCCAGTTCCACACACACTGCAGGAGTGCAAAAAGAAAAAAGGGAAAAAAAGGGGCTCAGGGCCAGGAGGGCGTGGGAGCGACTCTACACTATGCTGGCTGTCAAAATGTGTATCTCACCCTTCCTCCGAAGGAGGCAGAGCTGGGAGAAGGGCCAAAATTGTCTCCCCTTCTCCCCATAGCTGCAGCAAAGGAAAAATGTTTGCATCATTTTAAGCTAATCAAATTAGATAGGTAAAAGCTAGGTTTATCTTTTGGTAGGTAAGCGGATGCCAAAATGCACCGCTGCAAAGATGGGGTGCCACCTTCAGACCAGCTTCTTTCTTTCTTGTTAACTCTGATCACTGAAAGCAGCTATCTTATTTTCCTGCAAACCAGACTCCCATCACTTGTTCAACCATCACTGGATGTTATCAAGAGCAAGTGAAAACTTGACCTATCGACTGTCCACCCACACACAAATTTATGAAGACTGGTAGGTGCTCAAGAGTCCTCTTATGCAGTGCGACTGGACTGAATTGCACCAAACACGAGTCACGACTGCCTTTGAATCTGGCCCAGGGTTTCAGGCTCACTCTAAATTTTACCCCTGAAAGAGACAGCTTTTTGTTTGATGTCTTGTATAAGAGAGAACAAGACATTGTCTCACTACCTTCATAAAATGCTGCTGGTGGAAAGTGCCGTCAAGTCACATCCTGACTTATGGCAACCCCACAGGGTTTTCAAGGCAAGAGACCTCCAGAGTCGGTTTGGCACTGCCTGCCTGTGTGTTGTGACCCTGGTCTTCCTTGGCAGTCTCCCATCCAAATACTAACCAGGGCCCACCCTCCTTAGCTTCTGAGATCAGACTAGTCTGGGCCTGGCTTATCCAAAGTATTTGGTCACAGCAACTTTAGAAAACATCCATGTATATTACCTAGTGAGGCATAGATGGTGACCACATAGCCTGCTGGTTTCAGCCTCCAGGCTGTTAATTTTAGACAGCTGCCCCTTGTTTTCTGTTCAAGTACAGCTCCCTTCTACCAGCCAGCAGTAATTCATGAGTCCTACCGAGATTCCATGAAAGTAAGTGAGTGGGTGGGTTTCAGGCTCACTTAAAGTTACTCCTGAATCAGATGGATTTTCCTCTGAAGCATAGTGCCTTGTGGGATAGGACACTGAGCAACTTGTTCCGTCTATCAAAAACAGTTAAATGGCCCAGAATTTTGAGGCATAGAAGTTGCACAATATTTGGACACTCTTCTTCGGGAGAAACTGTTTCCATCACAGTCTGAGTTAATAGTTCTATTACATCCAAGGACTTCCTTTCCCCCCATTACTCACCTGTGGAATAGCAGCCTGGGTGATTGATCTCTACAGAGACCCTTTCATCAAACTCCATGACCAGGCGACTGTCATCTGCCTCTTTACCCCCCAGGTCTGGACGGGAGGTTGGAGAAAGCCACAGGAGATGGTTGTGGCAGTGGAGGTGGCGGGAGAAGAACAGGTCTGTGCCAAAGGTGGAGATGTCATCAGGAAGGTTCCCAATAGGAATGTGATAGTATCTAGGCAGAGGTGTGTGTGTAGGAGAGAACACACAAATATTAGCAGAAAGCAGGAACGGAGCTACAGAAATAACCTAACTTAACTGTTTACTAGTTTTTGTTTAGGCGTCATTCTTGGGTTCTTCATTCAAGTCCTGGGAACCTTCATGGCCTGAAGCACAATAAGATAACTGGGACTGTCTGTGCTTACACACTTACAAAGGAACAGGTGTGCAACATCAGCTCCTATGATTGGCAGGCAAAAAGAATTCCCTGAATTGGCCAGGTCTGGTATAAATACAGAGGAACAAGACAAAAACAGGCCAGTGGCACCTTAAAGACTAACAACATATATCCCAGCACAAGCTTTTGTGAGTCAGAGCTTACTTCCTTCACAGGCTACAGTGTTATGTATTCATGATTTTAGTCACATGTATGCATGTTGATCTATGTATTCTTATATAGTTCCATAACCTACGTAAGGCTCAACTATTGGTCAGATATTGTACCAAAAGTTCAGGACTGATGCTTAACAAGATATTTCATTAGGGTAGCTGAAGAAATAGCAGATTTTTTAAAATCACGTCCTAAAATTTAGCATTAAAGTCTGGTTTGAAAGTTTTAATGAATGGTTATCAAGAAGTATCCTAGATCACCTGTTATTATACATATGAATTAATTAGCTTTAGTTTCCAGTGATTTTACTCAGGGGATACACAGACGTTAAAAGTTAGAAGAATTTGTTTCTTGTTCCTATCACTTTCTCTCTAAAATATGCCATGTAAAGGTCTGATCAGACTTTCTGCAGTGGCTTCCAGTCAAGAGACTTTATATTTCGGTGAGACTGTCTGATGTGCTGGGCTTCTCACCTGCAGTTCAGCGTCTTAACCACTTGAGCCACCGCAGCTCCTAAAACCTCATTTACCTTATTCTTAAAAGAAATTGTAATGGTTATGTATTTAGCTCAAATTTAGAATGAGAGGAGATTGGATTTTAATCATATGTGTTTCCTTTGGAAGCATTGGCTTAATTTGCACCTGTTTCTATTTTCAGAGTTCTTGCCTACTAAGTGTTTTATTTTAAATAAAATCATTAACTCAATGAAGTTCTTTCATTGTTCAGCTGGAAAGAGATCTGGCCAATATTTCGTTGTGGTGTCAGAAAGGCAAGTTACTGAAGGTTTGCCTTAAATAGACCTAATGAACATGTTTTGTGCTGTAATCAGCTAATGATGCTTTTAGCTCGTGAAGAACTGGATTGAATGCAGATCTCTAGACAAACATGGCTACCCCTGCCCCTCTGGATTAAACGCAGAGGGCGTAGACCCTTTTGCCTGCTGCTTTTCACCACCTGTTCTCAAGGACTCAAAGGTGGAAAACACAACCTCCAGGTCTGGATGAGCACTTGAAGAAGGTCTATTAAGAACAGTACTGCCTACTCATGATCTCAGCTGAAGTGATTTACAACATCTACTACCTGACCCTCAGTTCTCACTTGTACCCAGAATCGAACTTTATTTGTCCTGTAGGTGCCACTGGACTCAAACCTCGTTCCCACATCTGTTTGTTAACTCTTATATTTGTATGCTAATTTACTGCCATTCACAGATCTTTCTTACATCCAATCTCAGCTATAATCACTCAGTACTTATGCATCTTGACTCTAAATGGCCCTTTCCGACAACAACCCCCACCCCCTATAAGTACTGGCTGAGGAGGTTCTGTTCCACTGTATCTGAGGAAGTGTGCATGCACACGAAAGCTTACACCATGAATAAAACTTTGCTGGTCTTAAAGGTGCTACGGGACTAAAACTTTGTTCTACCTGACTCTTTGTCACTGAGATGCCAGGGGCTAAGCAAGGAACCTTCCTACATGCAAAGCCTGCATCTATCACTGAGTCATAGCCTGGCCCCACCACCCATTCCAGAGGTCCTAATACCTACCTGCTCATTTCAAAGGCCTGAGATAGGCATGTGTCCAGGTTGAGGTAGTGCCGGATCATGCGCCTGGCAGCGTGGCGCTGCCAGTCCAGGACTCCATAGTTGATGTCATCAATTACCTGGACAGGAACCAGTGGGAACTCCTCAAAGACAGGCATCCCATTCACCAACCTCTTCAAGTCCCAGTTTGACTGCACAGCAATCAGGGTGGGCCCCCTGCGCTCATCCTGACATGGAGAGGAAAGAAGCATTTGGATGGTGGGAGCAGAAGGAAAGGGTACATTCAGAGGCAGAAAGGCCAAATAAGATTTTTCTCCCAAAGGGAGGAAAGGCAAGGCAGGGAATCAACCTTCTGAATGGATGGCTTCTTTCCTTGCCCTTCAACAGTCCTGTGGAGCATGTCACACCTGGCTTATACTATGAAGGTTGAGCAGGAACAATGTAGAAAACAAATTAGACAAAATAAATCAATTTATTGCACAGTGCCCTTAAAGTACAAATTAAAAACATAGGCCTTGAATTTAGCTTTTAGATTGAAACAACTGCCCTGATCTGAATAGCCCAGGCTAGCCTGATCTCGTCAGATCTCATAAGCTAAGCAGGGCTGGCCCTGGCTAATATTTGGATGGGAGACCTCCAAGGAATACAAGGGCAAATCACCTTTGGATGTCTCTTGGCTTGAAAGCCTGTTGGCTATTAGAATATATGATGATTTTGGCCGTTCATACTCTCATGGTGTGTATGTATACATCAACCAACAATCAACTTGCAGATATTTATTTGTATTATTTAACATACACTGAGGACTGCTTAGTCTGGTGGTTTCAATATAGAGGCTAAATTCAAGGCCTATGTTTTTAATTTGTATTTTGTTTAATTCATTTTTAACACTGCTCCTGCTTAACATTTGTGGTACCTAACTCAATTTTTGGGATGGGTCTGTATTCCCTTTTTTTGGCGTATATGCCTGGCTTAGACCCCTGGGCCCCAGAAATTCACAGGATGTTTTGACATGCTTCCCAGCATGTTCACAGAGCAAGGCCCTGTTGGTCAGGAACAGGAGAATCTTTACACAACATTTATTTGGTTATTTTTATCCCGCTTTTCTCCTGCAATGGAACTCAAATTGGCTTACAAAAACAAACAGCAGGGAAAAAACAATCAATCTTAAAATCATAATGCAATAAAAAAACAAAAACAGCAGCCAGGAGGTGGACTTGAACAGCTGGAGGAACTCAGGCACACAAGTAGCTCTGCAAGTGATGCTCTGTCTTGGTGCTGGGGGGGGGGCAACAGTGGGAGGGCTTCTAGTGTCCTGGCCCCACTGCTGGACCTCCTGATGGCACCTGGTACTTTTGGCCACTGTTTGACAGAGTGTTGCACTGGATGGGCCACTGGCCTGATCCAACATTGGCTTCTCTTATGTTCTCATGTTCTCATAAATGCCTGCAGATGACACAAGGGAAGCTCAACGTGAACAGCTAAGCCTTTTGTGAGACCCTTCCTGGGAGGCTTTGGACCAGATGACGAATGCTTTGCAGCACTGAAGTTTCAGTTTTACCTTGTAGCCCAGCAGAAGACGCTGAATTGCCCTGTAGACTGTCTTGAGGTCTGTCTCAGCCCGCACTTCAAAAGTGTGCTTCTCTGGCGGAAGCAGCTCTTGGCCCACCTTCTCCACCATAACGCGGTGCTCTGCTGAGTACATACTGGTGAGGTTTGGCATCTGATTACTCCGTACCTAATCCAAACAGGCCATGTTAGTTGAGGGAAGGAATGACATGACACAATTATTTGCAGATTAAACACCTGGCCTGCAGATACCACAAGATGGCTGTTTACAGCCATCAGTGTAGAGAGGCTTTAAGCAGGATCTCTAGAAATGTGCCAAGCCTATACTACAATTCCTACATCTGGCTTTGAAAGGATAAAACTTGGTGCTTCCCCCTCCCTGATCCTCTTTGTGACTACAGCTCCTCTTTATGACTACCTCTGGGCTCAGAGCTTCTAACTCCCGAATACCTTGCTGGACCACGGTTCTCACTCTCTTAATGAATTCCATTTCATATTTTAGGGGGGGAAATACTTTGGGGCTGCTTGTGTACATCACAGACAAAGAATCAAAGCTCCCTCACCAGTTCCAAAAGAAAGGTCCAGAGATCTTTGGAATACCAATGCAATGGGAGAAAGCAGAACAGCTCACAACTGCCTGCCTACAGCAGCTCCAAGGGGGATGAGAGAGTATTAAGAGCGTTCACCGTGCATCTCTCCGTCACGGACTGGGGCTGACTTTGAACTGACTGACAAGCACGTGTTCATGAAAATCAAATGCTGCTTCAGCCAGTCTTGCTTTTCTCCCCCTTTTGTTTTAGGTAGGCTACCTGATATTAAAACATACCTGGTGTAGGGGGTGGTGGGGGTAGGGGCTGGCATGAATGTTCAAGCATTTATCCATTAATGCGTCACCACATTAATTTTTTAAAAGCTAGTCAAATTGGCTCCAGGGATTTGGGGGGAAGGGGGAGGAGTACAGTGGAGGAGAAAGGCTTGTTGGTGATATCTGGAGAGGGCAGCCAATCAGCATCTTCTGCAAAACTTACAGAGGCATTCCCTGCCCTAGAGAGGAAAGGAATGTTTGTCCTGACTACAATGAGGGCTTTTCCAGGAAAGTGAAAAAAATTTCAGAGCAGTCTTCATCAATGCTCCCTCTAAGCTGTGGAGTCTTGTGAGCAAGAATTCTACTTTGTGAGCTACTAGCATTAAAGTTGGGAGCAAGCAATTTGGCTACTGCATAAATTAATTTGCTCTGGAGCCATCTTTTCTGAGCTAAGACAAAAATGTGTGATCCAGAGGCTAAAAGACTCTGAGCTAGCTCACACTAACTCAGCTTAGAGGGAACACTGGTATCCTTGGTTCCAAGAATAACTGGCTACAAGATCCTCCCCAGCCTTTCCTCTGAAATCTTACCGTGTCTACCACAAAGACAGATGCTTTGCATTGAGAGGGGATGAAGAGGCCAAAGAGTGCCTTCTTGCCCTGGGAGTTGTGATATAGATAGATGTGCTTGATGCAGCCTGGAAAAGTAGAAAAGAGTGTATCAGAGCAGAAGGAGCCTCCAGCTCAGCAGCACCCATTGTCCTTCTGGCCTGCCTCATTACCTGGCTCTAGGTAGCTGAACTGGGCCAGAGAGCGCATCTCCAGGTGTTCCAAGTCAAAGGCTTCGGTCTCCCGGCCGGTGAGATGCCTAACTAGATGCCTGTTCACCATGCAAATGCAGCCCAGGCGGATCAAGGCTCGCAGTATTAATGGCACCTGAGAAAGAGGAACCAGCTAAGTATACATGATTCACAGAATGGGCCTCAGTTACTACTAACACTTCACATCAGGAGTGTGACTCCAGCTGTGCAGGTGGAACACCCTGAGACATATGAAAATACAGGTGGAGAGCTGAAAGTAATTGGAGGAGGCTCTCTTCTTTTGGTGTGTATACATACAAACTACAATTCTTCAATGAAACTATGGTTCTTCTCCAGAAAAAGAAGCAAAACTATTGTCTGTCTACCTCCACCACCCTCCTATATTAGATAAGCCCATGGGTTACCTGGGTCTCATATACACCCTCAATGTCGGGGGCAGAGAGACTGGCATTTATTTCATTGATGTGCTCCTGATACATATCCTCAGGCACAGAGTACTCATACAAATTGCAGACAGGGTTCAAGCGAGGAAGAGTTCTGTCCACCTGTCAAGAGAACAAAAGGAATCAGACAGTGTTCTACAGGTTAGTTGGTATGTTTCAAGGGCAATAGGGAAACTCTATTATGCTCTTCCCTGCCATCCTGTGGCAGCAGAGTGAGGGATTCCCAGAAAGCTCCCCAGTGTTAAGGATACAAAACTTTAGGTTTCTGGGGCTCTGCTGAACAGCTCACAGAAGGGGAATGATGAGTGGGCTGAATTATGGACCTACAGGGAGTCACCTGTGCTCAGCAGAAGTCCACAATGGAAAAGCAAGAAGGGAGAAAAATCCAGAAAAAGGAGTCTCCGTTACCTCCTATAGCCAGAAGATTAAGTCTTTCCTTCTGACTTGGGGCCTAATCCTTGGATTGTTTTGCCACATTGAATGAAAAGAGCAAAGGGGCAGAGGTACAGAATTCGGGCAGGGTGGGGTGGGAAGATGGAGAAGCGGTGATCTAGAAATCTTTGCTGTCAGCACACTAGAGGCATGGTCTTTCAGAATACTGGAAAGGTTGGAGGCACCGAAAACCTGAATTGGTTTCAACAAAATGACCTGCCAGCTATCTTGCAGTTCTATTCTAAGTTGGATTCTAAGCTTGGTGCAGGATAGGGACATGAACCCCTTCACAAACCTAATTTTGTGATGAACACAGCCAAGTCTGTGGTTCATGAACTGAGGTTTGTGCCCATCCCTCTCCATGACCCTCCGGAAGTGGTGAACTCGCCGCTTGGACTTCACTCGTGTGGTGCCGGCTTGCAAAAGCCATTTAAAGGGAATGTTCCCTGTAAATGGCTTTTGCAAGGTCTTCCCCCACTTCCATTATGCTGGCCGCAGGGAGCTGCTGCCAGTAGAAAGGAGGAAGGGAAGATCCCCTGAGAAGGGAAATTTCACACACCCCTTCTATTCTGCTGGCCTCAGAGAGCTGCCCCCAGCAGAAAGGAGGGAGGGAAGATCCCCCGAAAATCAAAAACTGAATTGGTTCATTAAATGGGAAAGTTCATGTGATCTCATGAATTATGGACTAGGATGAACCTCCATTTCCCTGGTTCAAGGTTGGGTCAGCCTTTGTGGCAAGGAATAAGACATGATCCCAATTCACTTCTTGCTAAATGAGCTACAGGGGCCAAACTACCACATATTATGGTAAATGCATAGCTGTTATCGAAAAGTGGCAGTCACTCACTTACCCCCAACCCCACCTAGTAGAACTTTCCTCATGCCATGATGCTGCTCATGTCCCTGCCTATGCATAATTAGCAGCCAAGGATGTTGAGTGTGGATGAAGATACACAGAACTTCACGATGCTATGAGTCAAGTTCTACTACGGTCAAGTTCTACTTCAGAGTCCGGAAGTAGGATTAACAGCCAAAGATTTAGTAAACACACAGTGGCACACAAAAATAGCAGTTACATGTCTTGCTCCTCCAAGAGCACCATTTAACATGGACCTTAGTCAATACCCTCCTGTCTTTTCTAACCAAACACCTGCAGAAGCTCTGTAGTACAGATATATTTAAGTGCCTATAACAGATTCTGTTCCAAAACTGTAGGCCCTAAGATCATTATCAAATTCTGAATCCAACCTTACACAGATGGCCTTGAAGGCCTGTCCCCACTCTATCCATCGTCAGCATACAACATTTGAGCAAAGAGACCAACACACCTTCCTATAGACAGGGCCCTCTTCTGATTTAGGGATGCGCTGGTTGACATAGAAGATACGTGGGATGTTCAGCTTAAGGCAGTGCAAGTCACTCCCAATCAAAGCCCATAGCCTGAACAGGCCCGGCTGGCTGGTCTCAGCAATCTAGGGGAGAGAGCAGGTTAGAGAAATAAGGGAAAGGCAAGGTTCACTTTGACGGGGCAATTTTTGACCTTCTCACCTACAGACATTTGCAAATGACAACGAAATAAGATACATATATACTCTAAACATACACACACACACACACACACACACACCAGAGAGTAGTTGCTGTTATCAGTTCTATTTCTTTAAAATGTTCAGAACTGATATTGTGATTTTAGCATAGGAGTGCGCAGCTCTTTGTTCACACTAGAAATCTTCACTAGCCATTGCCTACTATTATTTCTTATTTTATGGGGCTGACATGAAAACATCAGTAGTTCTACACTGCATCTGTATAAACAACAGTAAGATAACTTCTAACATATTTTCTTTTTAATATTTGGTAAGTTTTAAAAAAGACATTGAACACTGGTCACTGTGCCAAATACTGCGTGAAAGATTCCTCATATGAGTCTGGGCCAGACCCATAGTGGGGGAGAGGGTGGCACTGATAAACTGAGAACACGAGGAGGCAAAAAATTGGTAACATAGGGACAGATCACCCCACCTTTTGAATCCTACAAATTAAAAAGCTCTACTTGAAACTGCAGAGATGGATAATTTAACTTTACTTTTGAGAGGACAAGATGAAGAAAGCTTTGAAAATAAATGGTCAAGATTTTACCAATGGTTGGAAGACTACAATAAATAAACAGAATGGTCATATAACCGCATTAGAAGAAAGTAGGAACTATGTTTTTAAACATGATGCAAATATTTACACAAAATACATGGTGGTAAAAATGGATAAGATACAAGTAGACAATGTATGAGGTAACAAATTAGACATAACAAGGATGTAATGGAATCCCCCAACTTTTATGTATTTGTTTGTTTTTGTTTGTTTGTTACAAAAATAAAAATTCCTTTGAAAAAACAACAAACAAACCGAGCCTGGGTCTTTGTAACTATAGTTGCTAGCTTGTTTGGTGTAGTGGTTAAGTGCGTGGACTCTAATCTGGGAGAACCGGGTTTGATTCCCCACTCCTCCACTTGCACCTGGCTGGATGACCTTGGGCAAGCTGTAGTTCTGATAAGAGCTGTTCTTGAAAAAGAGCAGTTTCTGTCAGAGCTCTCTCAACCCCACCTACCTCACAGGGTGTCTGTTGTGGGGAGGGGAAAGGAAAGGAGTTTGTAAGCCGCTCTGAGACACCTTCGGGTAGTGAAGGGCAGGGTATAAATCCAACCTCTTCTTCTTCTATTAACATCCCATTATTGGAATTCTGAAAACATGTATCCCTATAAAAGTGGCCTTCCACCCACAGGTTGGGCCCATCAGACTCTTGCTTCTTTTTGCATGCATAATAAGAGGAGCACTAGGAAGACAAGAAGAACACGCTGAATGGTGAAGACTATTTCTTCACGACTCTGGCCCTTGGCTCATTTTGTACTGTGACACACTTCCTGGTTCTCAGCATGAGTTTCCCAGTTCTCTTGTTCTGCTGCCCATAGTCCAGGCTTAAGCACCCATGAGGTCTTAACTCTGGCTCTCTCTGTTCCTGTCATATGTCACTCGTGCCAAATGCAAAGATTGAAGATCACTGTCCGATAGTAGCCTTCTCAGTGCAAACAGAAATAAAAAGCTTTCTGGGATCCCCATTCCTACAAGACCAATAAGGACAGGCCATTGGTCTATTCAGGACTGAAAAATAACACACAACACACATCACTGTAGCACTCTATTGTTAACTAAGCGGATGTGATGCCCCCAAGACAGTTCAGGCGTCAACAAATTGCCTTGCCCAACTAAGCTGTTTGCTTGGATACCTTTTAAAGCAGAGCCCAATTTCCAGATTCAAGCTCAGAGATAGAAGCTGTTGTGAGAGCTGTGAGGCGGCCAGCATGGCATCCAGGGAACGCCCTCCAAGAAGTGAGCAGCCAGCCATCAGCAGACAACTAAATCACTGTTTGCCTACAAAAGCTTCCTTGCACTGTGGTGTAGATGCCAGCCTGTTGCTTTAGGATATGTAAGATCTGGGTTCAAACCCCAACTCTGCCATGAAAACTCACTGGGTGACTTTGAGCCAATCATACACAGTCATCTTAGTTTAATTTGCAGGGTTGTTATGTGGATAAAACTGGGAAAGAGGAAGGATCAGATAAAAATGCACTAAATAAATAAATGTGCATTTTCTGTGGGAGAAGTAACTTTTTAAAGGTACAGAGTAAGACTGGGGCATAGAGATGGAGGATCCTTTTGGAGGTCTGCTGATGCATAATATCCCTGCAGGCTTTATTTGTTTACTCAGGAACTATATTATTACTGTTATTATTATCTATGGGAATTGGGAAGACAAATTTAGTTTATTACTGTTATTTTTATTATGACTACTAGCCTTATATAGCAATTCTTGGAAGCCCAAAGCACTTTCCTATACATTATTATCAACGATCCTTTACAGCATGCTCAGTGAAATAAGCCTGTATCTTCAGGGATTTTCTTGTTCACAAAAGGGTCTGTCTAAATGTGAGGCAGGAGTTGATGCACTTGTGGGAGGTGGTTGTTTGTGCTGCTGGGATGTACAAGCAAAAATGGACAAAAGGAGAAGGCCTCACTCAAATACTTGTCTCAACACTTTCCTGAGAAGCAATGGCTGTTTGCAAATAGGGACAGAAACTGGAAGTGGGTACAGCTTAGGAGCTGTGGAGAGGAATCCCCTGCATTTTGGGAGGAATGGAGAGGCTGTGGAGGAATCAGTCTCCTGAAGTTCTATCCTAAAGAAAAGGAAGGGAAAGAAAGGAGAACAAAACAGGGCCAACCCTTTGCCTGAAGCCACTGAGACCTGCTGGGAGAGACAAAGAATGAAATATTAGCACAGCCAGTGCTGCAGCTGCTTTCACTCTGTCACTGCCACACTACACTACAGCAGCTCTAGTGTAAGGTTGGGAAAGTGGCTCATTTCTGTCTACTCAGTCTAGGCCTACCCATACTAAGTTATGCTCAGAGCAGGCCATCTACACCCAAGTATCACAGCTTGTGGCAAAATGGGCCTGCTCTGGCCTGCAGGCCCTCTTCCACCCTGCCTTCCAAGGGGTTCCTAACTCCCTGGAGAGGCTTCTCTCTCTCTGGTAATGTACCACCCCCCCCTGACCTTTATAAGGGACTGCCTGTTAGGTGGGTCAGAGCTCCCAGCACCCCTTTCAAGCTCTGAGGCCTCTATGTCTCCTGCTGTCCAGCGTTTTTATTTAAATTTTTCCTTTTTATTTTTGTCATAAGTCAGGTTACATGTAAATCATACATATGAACAATATCAACAATTCAGTATTAAACTAGTTAACATCAAAAGTCAGAAAAATTACAACTGTTTTTTACAGAATTAAAAAATATACAGTCCATGTTAATGTCTCATAAGTCCAACACAATACGAATCCATGTACTCCTGAAAATATTTGCATAGTGTCAAAGTAATATTCAGCACCCCTTTCAAGCTCTGAGGCTTCTATGTCTCCTGCTGCCCAGCGCCTGGTCACCACAGGGACAGTTTACTGCCTTGCGTGCCCCTGGAGGCATAGACGCTTTTTAGCTGCTATCCTTCCCCCCGGCGCTCCTTTTAAAATGGCATGTCTGAGACAGTGGAGGTCTACGTGGTACAGAGAACCACGGCCAGTATCCAAAGTAATAAAGTATTTGTTAAAAAGAAAATGTTTACAAGCATACTTTTAGCACAGCACCAAATTAAAAAAAATGGGTAAAAATGCAAATCCTCTGTCCCTCTCACTATACATGCCCTATCAGATGTTAAAACAGGACAGGCTTCTTAAGCTTAGGAAGTCACAAATCCCTACAAAGGTACCATTGCTTTGAAGCTCTGTCCAGCTCTTTTAGGTCAACACATGGTCAGTGGCTGCCTTCCCACTGGAGAGGTCTGCATGCTTTCCTTACTCAGCACCAAAGGAAAAAAGAGCTTCTTCCTCCTGCAAGGAGCTTTTATCATATCTGTTTCCCCTCCCACTGACCCGGCCAGGCCAGGCCAGGCCAGGCCAGGCGAAAGAAGCAGTTCCTAGCAATCTCCAGGAATATCTTTCCTAGAGACCTTCTAGTGTTTTCATACCTCCAAATCTTTTTTCCCTGCTAGAAGGAAGGGGGAGGGCTTGACCTACCCGTTATCTCTCTGGCTAGATCTACTAGCATATGTATAAAGGTAAGCCGGAAAGCAACTGCACAGACTCCCCCACCGCCCCAAGTGGAGGCTGTGCTCTGTGCCAACCTCCCAGGAGAAAATGCATTTCTTCACACAGGTCTCACTCTTCTCTTTGCAAACGGTTCCCCCTACATGCCTTACCTGCACAATCTGCCATGGTATGTCCAAGATGCTGCGTGCTGTCTTGCGCAAGTAGTTTCCTAGCCCTCTGGCTTGACCATCCCGGATCAGCCCCCCACCCAGGACTGCCTCGCCATCTGCCAACCGCCGCCTTTTCCGGCGTTCGAGGCGCTGCCGAGCCTGAAGCTCCCACTTCTTCTTGTGGTACCGCAGCCAGACCAGGCGCTCTTCCTGTGGGGAGAGACACAGCTGTTGGTCAAACCCTTTAACAACCCTATTGTGTAAACTGAAAATACGGAAAATGTGTCAAATAATATACTGAATGGCAGATTCTGTAAATTACAGTGTAATCACACAGTGAACCAGGGATAATCCCACCCCTGGCATTTACACAAGCTCATTTGTGTATACCCTAAGAGACAGAACCGTTAGGCTGTCCTTCCCTTACCCAATTTTAATTATCATTATTCCATTTTCTCAAGAAAATGCCCAGGAACAAAAACAGCCTTTTACCACCTTGTTGGCTATCCCAAAACAATGGCAACAATGTCACTTGCCTTCGTGGTGCCAGTGGATGGGGGCGGGCCCAGAATCTCCCTCCAGGATTGGGTTAATTCCAGATTCTGGGATTGCAGCTGGCTCTCCTCAGCTGTAGGGATACGTTTACGTTTGCTTGACAGGGGAACCCTTGTTTGCAAAGGCTTGGCAAGCCCAAAATCTTCCATGTCGGTAGCCTGTGTGCACTGAGTGCCATCCTGTGGCACATTAGCAGTGACCTGAGTGGAAAAAACAACGGCAAGTCAGATCCAGCTGGCAGAGAAGGCAATGAAGGTGTCTTCTAGGCTTTTGGTAATCCCAGTGTCCCAACGAATGAATCCATGCTCTCAACTCTGTATCGACTCACAGGCAAACCGCAACATACAAATTAACTAACAAAGCCTTGACCTTCTGAACACAACCTCCAGACTCTGCAACTCTGAATGAAGAAGGGGTGGAAGTGGGAGGTGGAATATCACTGGCTGTGCATGCCTATTATCAACAATGGACAAGAGTAAGGGTAGTAATTAACCCACCTGGTCACAGTTACATGAACTAAGAGCTAGACTGTATCACAAGAGTTATTTGGCACTATATGTGTCCTTCTGTTTCTAGGGAGGAATTCAACTTTTACTTCTTGATTCCAGAAATCTAAGGATGCGGCCTGACACCAACACCATTTTAAATCTTCATGCCTGCTCAGCATTTTTGTCCAGGTTGCTGATGGATCCAGATCGTAAGATCACTACCCTAGATACCTGCCCCCCCCCCACCTCTTGCTTTATTTCTATAACATCCAACCTGATGAAGAATTCTGGTAAACTCCACAGAGTGCATAGAAGGTATCATGTGGATTTTCTTCTTGCTTTTGGATTTTACTTTGGACCAGCATGGCAGTCGACAACTTCATAAGAGCTGGACTAACTTATAACAGGTCACAAAAGTATTAGGAATTAAAGCAACAGTAGAGAGAAGAATCTTCTGAAATTTGGAGGGGAGGGGGGGGGGGGGGGGAGAAGAGGAAAGAAGAGATGGACCAAGCATGGAGGGGCTCCAAGAGCATGAGATGGGCAGACACAATATTTTTATCAGCCTAACACCTACTTACCTATACAGAGAAAGGGTTACCAACTCTCTGGAGCTTTCCCCCAGCAACAGCAGCTAAGCAAGTTGTTAAAAGGAAGGATTTGACACCTGTCCTAATAGCAGAACTGCTTGTTATTGCCTTCATACTGGTGCCATTTAACCAGGCCTTTAACATCTCGTTCACTGGTCAGACTGCTAAGCACCAGCTTCTGAGATGCCTCCTTTTTCATTGCAATGGCTGAGGTCTCATAGTACTACCACAAGACAGACTGACAACAGATAACATTCTTTGCCCTCCCTAGCTGCTTTTAATCATTGCCAGGGGTCTCGATGAACAATAAGTACACACCCAGCACTTGGGCGGGTGGGGGTGGAGTAGCTGGGGAGAAGACTTTTAGCTATTACTCTAATGCAAAACTGACCTGTCCTGGTCTTTAAGCCTAGCCCTGGAATCCTCATAGGAAGGGAAAGGCTGTGGCTCAGTGGCTGAGCATCTGCTTTGTTATGTAGTGGGTCCCAAGTTCAACCTCCAGCATCTCCAGTTAAAAGAATCTTGTAGGCAAATGATGTGGAAAAACCTCCTGAGACCATGGAGAGCCACTTCTGCAAAGAGTAGACAACACAGACCTTGATAAACCAATGGTCTGGTTCAGTATAAGGCAACTTTATATGATGACTAGGAGGGGAAGATGAAAATTCCTGCTTGTGGTGGGTAGGTTTTAACTTTGCTTCCTTACAATTAAATTGCATTCATATCTTTGACTACCACTTGTTGCATTCAGCTAACAAACTCTGGGTGGAGGCATTCATTATCCACTAGCAGAGGCAAGAAGGAGAGTTGACCTGGACTATGGGAAAGACCTTTCTGCAATCCCCATGCTTGGCTCCAGCTCTTTTGCTCGTGAATGATGTGGCTGATTAGCAGTGCCCCCAAATGGCAACTCTGCTGGGCAGGGGTTTGGCTTCTGGGGAAATTCTTCAGAAGAGTCGGCCGTATTACCAACTGAGAAGGAAAAAGCTGTCAACTAGGATGCTGGAGCTCTCCTGGCCAGATCTAGCCCAGAAACACCATTCCCTCCCGATGGCTAAATCTGATTTTCTCACTGTCAGCACATGGAGGACATGAGTGCAGGAGCACTCCTCATCAGGGTCAGAGCCAACATACAGTGGAATGTTCCAAGAAAATCCTGTTGCTGTTAAAGGGGAGCGGTGGCACAGTGGGTATATCCCACTGTCTTAACGTCTGAAATGAGTGCAGCAGCACTCCTCATCAGGGTCAGATCCAACATACAGTTTAATCTTCCAAGAAAATCCTGTTGCTGTTAAAGAAGGCAGAGCCAGAAAAGGTGAGAGTGAAGGAATGATAGGAATGGGCCTCCTCTTGCTGGAACTGACCAAGCAGGAGATCATTTGCATAGCCTAGCTTCCAAAGTAAAGTGGGAGGAGTCATCCAGTTCAGGATAGCCTTCATCATGGAAGCAGAAAGGGTTTGGAGAGCTAGCAGGTGTAGTTGTTCCAGTATTGGACAAGGACCAGGGAGTTTGGGTTCAAAACCCCACTCAGCCATGACACCTGCCAGGCAAACTTGGTCTAGCCACTCTCTCTCTTAGCCTAACTCCCTCACAGAGTTGTTGTGAGGATAAAATGGAAGAGGAAACATATACACCACTCAGCTCCTTGGAGGCCAGAAAAAAAATGCTAGATCGAGGCCCTCCCCAATCTTCTCACTCAAAACTTCATACTGTTCAGGCTGCTTTTCATTTAAAGAATAAAAAAGCAGCACTGCTGGTACATTTATATGCGTGCAACACACAGTTAGCTTTTCAGAGACTTCGGCCCTCTTCTGCTTACCTGTCTCTTGCCCTCACTTGTGAATAGCTCACTAATTCTCTTCTGTTTGTAGACATCATTTTTCTCCAAGAGTTTCTTGTGCAGCCAGTCAGGATGGCGGACCCGAGGAACTGGGTTCTTCACCTGCCAGGAAACTGTGGATTACTTTTCTGGCAGGTTCTGGCAGTTGTCCTTTGCTTTTTCTAACCCTGCCAGAACCCTACCACTTATTCATGAGCAGAAGGAAGTCAGTGCCACTAAGAATGCATACAACCACTTCCTAGTCCTCCAGTGTTTCCAGGTAATCATGTGCTAGTCAAGTCACACCTGTCAATCTTAGGTTCTTTACCCCAAACCGATGTACAGAACTATTTTATATATTAGGCTTTCAAACATGCGGAAATTGGTGCAGTATCTAGAGGATTTCTGTTTTCATTTATAAAACCAAACAGATGCCGCAAATAGTCCAGCTTTTAAGAAGTTGGAATCTGTATCTTGGTTCTTCATGAAGTAGCCAATGTTATATAAGACTTTTATGATCCGCCCACTCAAGCAAAACAACATAAGGTGTCCAAGTTCTTTAACTGGATATTTTGAGAGTGCTAAACAAGATTCCAAATAAGGGAGAAAAGTACAGGGTTTGCTTAATATGATTTAATGAGCATGATTTTTCTTTGTATAGAACTTGTTTCTCCTTGATACAGAATACAAGAAGCTCATTTGGGCTTTGGTAGAAGCAGAAACAGAGACCCATGGAGTTAATTAGGTACAAAAGGCATTTCTTCATGGATGGAAGCCACCAACCTAAGTTTCTTTTGATGTGGTCCCCACAATTAAGTTGTTAGAAACTTGGATAACAAATACTGCAGAAATCTAGATTTATGGTGCATAGTGAATGGCTGCAGACTATAAACAATCCTGGCCATATCATTGGCAGCATGAACAAAGGATACTGTATGAATGTGCATAAATCCAGAGTTCCCATAAACACGTGGAACTCTTGTGAATATGGTCTGCGTCACTCATTACAGTGCAGAGGCCAGCAACAGGTATGGCACCCCTACGATTCTGAAACAAGTGGGACAGCACTTCTGGGTGGCACAGCTCAGTCTATGCATTAGTTTTCATGACTGCAATAAACTATTGGATCAGGACAACAGAGCTTAATAGGACAGCTCATCATACCAGGGTTATTCTGAGAGCCCAGGCTCCCACTCATCATTCCCCCCTCTCCTCAGTCACCTGCTGCAGTGCTGCTGGGATGGTGATGATTTTCTGGATGGTGCTGCCCAGTCTCTCAATGTAATAATCCCAGTCTAGGATCTGCAACCAGATACATAGAACTGCGGTTAAGCACAAGGTGAATGAAGAAAAAGACTTCTGCAGGGAAAACCAACAACATTGTGCATCAGTGCCAGCAACAATGGGCAACCCTGAAAACTTACGGTTCGGATGTCAAAATCCTGCAGTGAAGGAGTCTTCAGCCATTTCCGGAGATAGTGCCTTCGTACTGAGAGCTCTGCCTGGAAAATGGCCAGTGGGATGGCCCTGGGCAAAACAAAGACGACATTACTATTACTTGTTCAAAAGAGGTTTTGAAGACAAGCAGAGAGCCCCTCCAGGCTTTTTCATCTTGTCAGTCATCAGGGAGGTTGGCCGTAGCCTCTTATTTTGGTCTGTGTTTCACCCCCCCCCCTTCTACAAAAATACAACCATTGCCCCTTTCAGCTCCTTGATATACCTCTCAGTGACTGGGGAGCCTTCTGGTTTCTTAGAGATAATAAATCGACAGCTCAGGCCTGCATCCTTCACCATCTGGTCCCCCAGGAATTCAGCCAGGCGCTTAGCTGTGCTGATAGAGGTGGATTTTTGCTCTCCATAATCCTCCAGTTTGCGTGACATGGATCGGTTTTCAGAGATCAGTTCGAACAGCTCTGAGTCAGGCATGTTGGCACCCTGTGAAGAGAATTGTGATACAGTTGCCAACAGTTGCCAGATTCAGCTCTGAGACCTGAAGATGTTGCCTGCTGACAGCAAAGCTGGCCCCTCACTTGGTAAGAAGATGTTTCAGTCATATTCTGAGACTAAACCAAAGAGGGAGAAGCAAAACAACAAAACTTATGTGAGACAAAAGTATGAAGTCACTAAAATCTGCCTCCATTCCCAAAGACCAGAAGGTAGCCAATGTAACCTGCATCTTCCCAGGAGATCTGGGAAAAAACAGGCCAGTCTAACATCGACACTGTTGGTGGAATCTGTTCTCAAAGATAGAGTTAGCAGGCACATTGATGAACAAAAGCTATTGAGGAAGAATCAGCATGGATTTCGTAAGGGAAGAAATTATCTCCCTGACCTTCTAGAGTTCTTTGAGGGGGTGAACGAACATGTGGACAAGGGTGACCCAGTAGATGTTATTTATGTAGACTTCCAGAAAGCTTTTGATAAAGTTCCTCATCAAAGGCTTCAAAATAAACCCAGCAGTCATGGGATAATACGACAAATCCTCTTGTGGATTAGAAACTGGTTAGTTAACAGAAAACAGAGAGTGAGTATAAACGGGCAGTTTTCACAGTGGAAGGTGGTAAGCAGTGGGGTACCGCAGGGCTTAGCACTACGTCTGGTGCTTTTTAACTTGTTAATGATTTGGAGTTGGGAATAAGCAATGAAGTGGCTAAGTTTGTGGATGACTAAGTTTTTCAGGGTGGTGATGACCAGGGAAAATTGTGAGGAGCTTCAGAGGGATTTGTTGAGGCTGGCCAAGTAGGCATTGTGGCAAATGAAGTTCAACATGGGCAACTGCAGAGTAATGCACACTGGAGCCAAAAACACTAACTATAAATATATGTCATCTGGTGCTTTTTAACTTGTTAATGATTTGGAGTTGGGAATAAGCAGTGAAGTGGCTAAGTTTGTGGATGACCTTAGAGGGAACATTGGTGGGGACCAGGGAAAATTGTGAGGAGCTTCAGATGGATTTGTTGAGGCTGGCCAAGTGGGCACTGTGGCAAATGAAGTTCAACATGGGCAACTGCAGAGTAATGCACACTGGAGCCAAAAACACTAACTATAAATATATGTCAATGGGGTCTGAACTGGCGGTAACTGACCAGGAGAGAGATCTTGGAGTTGTGGTAGATAACTCACTGAAAATGTCAACCCAGTGTGCGACTGCAATAAAAGAGGCAAATGCTATGCTGGGGATTATTAGAAAGGGGACTGAAAACAAATCAGCCAGTATCATAGCGCCCCTGTATAAATCTATGATGTGGCCTCACTTGGAATATTATGTACAATTCTGGTCACCGTATCTAAAAAAAGATATTATAGCATTGAAAAAGGTGCAGAAAAGGGCAACTAAAATGATTAAGGGGATAGAACACCTTCCCTATGAAGAAAGGTTAAAGAGGTTAGGGCTCTTTAGCTTGGAGAAACGACAACTGAGGGGTGACATAAGAGGCGTACAAAATTATGCATGCAATAGAGAAGTTAAAAAAGTACTTTTCTCCCTTTCTCACAATACAAGATCTTTTGTGCACTCAATGAAATTAATGAGCAGTAGGTTTAGAACAGAGAAAAGGAAGTACTTCTTCACCCAAAGAGTAATTAACATGTGGAATTCACTGCCGCTAGAAGTGGTGACAGCTACAAACACAGACAGCTTCAAGAGAGGATTGGATAAACATATGGAGCAGAGGTCCATCATGGCTATTAGCCACCAAGTATCGATGGAACAATATGTCTGGGGCAGTGACGCTCTGTATTCTTGGTGCTTGAGGGCAACAGTGGGAGGGCTTCTGGCCCTGCTGGTGGATAACCTGATGGCACCTGGGTTTTGGCCACTGCATGACACAGAGTGTTGGATTGCATGGGCCACTGACCTGATCCAACATGGCTTCTCTTAGAGATCTGGCTATGGAAAATAGGCCCCATAATGTGCATTCTGCATATTAGCAGGTTTTAATATGCAGAACTGGGGAAGCATTTGACAAGCAGGAGCCTAACCCTAATTGGACAGGAATGCATATGGCCAAGCTCTATGGACAAGATTTCATATGGCTATTACTATTTCAACCCACCCTACACTCAGCTACACCTGCTTCTTAAAAATTATATGGGGCAGCCACTGAAAACAGTAGCTCTGTGCCCAGTTCTGCTCCCTCAACATGTAGTTCAAGTCACTTGATGTTCATTTTCACCTTTCTGTAAGTGGCTACCAAAGATATATGTCAGTGATGATAAACTGCATATTGTAGTGAGATCAGGGCATGGGGTAAGATAGACTAAACAAGGAGGAGAAAGCCTGGCTAATTTCACTGGCCAGATATTATCTGTAGTGTTGCTGTGTATGCCCTGAGCCTCTTATTTCAATTACCTCCACCCCCTATACAAATATTATCTGGAAATCTGATTTCTTTAATACAATCAAACCCGTGATTCTCCTATAGCGTAACTCACCTTGCTGTAAAGGACATCAAGCCAATAGTCAGCCACTTTGGCAACTGACGCATAGACTTCCTCCAAGGTGGTGCCCTTCAAGAAAGCCTCAAACACGGATGACTGGAAGATCTTAACCAGCTGCAGCTCCCCACGCCGCTTCACCTCAAACCCTTTCAGCTCTGCGAGGGAGCCATCTTCATTAAACACAGCATATCTGGGGGACAGATTATACATATCAGCTTTTAAAGACTGAAATCTATTCCCACCACCTACCCCCAACTACTTGTACTTTTGTTAGGGCCTATATTAGATTCCAACTTCCAAAGGAAGTTGCAAGTCCCCACTTATTTACTATTTAGCAGTGATGGTTCGACAAATGGTCTTATCCTTTTCCAGTTCCTGCTCCGTGCCAGTGGTGGGCCTGCCCTACTATCAGTGAGCATTCCCTGGCTTCTTACCTTTTCTTCAGCTTCTTGCCCTCTTCCTTGGAGGCAGGCAGAATCATTGCCAGATACGGCCCATCCACCTCGAAGAAAATGCTGTTCTCTGAGCGAGTAACATACGTCAGTGAGGCTGGGTCCAACAACTCCTGGTACTGATCATTTGTGAACCCTTCCTGTAAGTACAGAGCAACAGATTTATTTTATTGCTGTTCCAGTGCTGCATCTTAAATAAGTTGTCACTGGAGGCCTGGAAATCCAAGGACATGAAGTGAAACCAAACAGTCTCAGCTCCCTTACAGGGGATGGGTGACAAGATAAACCACTGTTGGGAGCCACAGGTCACAGTCCTGTTTGGCTGCTCTGCCCCCCTCCAGGGTGGTAAACCAAACAGTCTCAGCTCCCTTACAGGGTGGGGGTGGTACATTTGGCAGGGTGAACAGGAAGTTCAGGGAAGCATACTATCTACTCCAGTGTGAACTGCTTTGTGGATCTCCAAGCTCTCAGGCTATTCCCAGGAATCCTTTCAGTAATCCTTTCAGCTGGAAATTCCAGGGATTGAGCCTGGACCCTTCCATGTAAAAAACATGTTGTTCCACTGACCTCTCCCAAGATAATCTATTTATCTTAACCACTTAAAGGGTGTTCTCCACAGTGTGGTGAAATAACTAATTCCAAGGCTATCTGTGTAAAAATTATTACCATGGAAGATAAACACTTAATCAGGACTCTGCTGAAACTCAGACAGTAACTGCCTCCTGTAGGTCTACTAACAGCTCCAGATCAATGTTTTTCAGTATGCCTGGGTGTGGAATGGCCATTCATACAGTAATAGAGTTGCCAGAAAGACAACCAGGCTGTCCTAAAATAAAGGAAAAAGGAAGCCACCAAAGATATTAAGCTTGGAGTATTTGTACACAAGTAGAAGACGAGGGGGTCCCACAATGGTTGAACGAGAGAACAATGCCCTTTATGCACAGAAAGAGAGAACCAGGACAAAAAGATTTATTAAAAAGTGCGACCTGTAAACGTATTTGGAGTTATGTTTGTTCTTCTGTCCCTACATAAAAGACTAGCTTGGCCAACATGCATTAAGGAAAATTTTTTTTGCCACAAAATGCAAGATTCCCAAAACTTCTCCTACATACAGAGTAATTGGGAGTAGGGAGCCAGGGAAAATGTGGGGTTGTTAACATGAGGAAGTCTCTACAGAGGTAAAGAGAGCACTAAACTTGCATCTCTCTAAAAGTTTTTTGCAGCGGCAGCACTAAGAAGATTCTTATTTCTGTTACTAGAGTGACAGAAAGTAGATTTAGAGGGGAACTCTTCATTAAGGTCTAAAGCCCTGGGTCTGCATAGGTAAACTCCACTTCCCTCTTGACCATTTCCTGAAGGCTTGCAAAATGGCTAAGTATTTGCTTTAAGGTTGGCTGAATGGACCTAACAGGTCTGGTGGGGCTTTCTGGTCCCCTACTAAGGCATTAACCCTCCTCACCTTCACCATAATGTTCAGCATTGCACCTGGATATGAGATTGTCACTTTGGGCTTCTTGGCATTGGTTGACTGGATAACAAAATTTTCTGGGAAGCTGTTTGGAAGGACACACCAGATCCCATCAGTGTCCAGCTCCAGCGGTCTCCTTGAAAGGATAAACAGGAGAGCATTTACAGATGGTGATCAGAGGACATATTATAAGAATTTACTGCTGAAAGAACTTAATGCTGCCAGAAATGTCTAACAGATGGAGAGGCAGCACCCTCCAGAGACAAGTACTGGATTTTCCTCATGGCTGATCAACACAAGAAGCTTGCTTCTTTCTTTTACATAAAGAAAGCAGCAGACCTTCAAAACAAAGCCTTCCTATTGTGGATGGAACACTGCACACCAACAGCACCAAACAACAGGAGAAAAAAACAAACAAAAATCAGCTGCTGAAAAGAAATTCTCGCATTGGAAAAAGTACCATTATACCTTCGGAGCAATTAGCTCTTCATCAGGTTCTTTGACAGTGATTTATTGTTTTTATGATTTTTTTGTTCTGGAGAGGTGGCCTGGACATTTTTCAAATTAAAAAGGAGAATGTAAAGAGAGAGCTGGTCCCAAAAGAGAGCTGATCCCAGCTAGCTCCTGAATGCAATTCAAATCAAGCACTCACCCAATTTGCTCAATCAGCTCCCTGGCTTGCGTGATGATGTTTGCACCAGTGAAGCAGACAATTCCAGCCATTTCCATGGAGTACCACCGAGCCCTGTGAGGGGAGTAAAGAGAATATAAAAAGAGCCCAGCTACATCAGACCAGTGGTCCATCTAGTCCAGCATCTCATTTCATAAAGTGGTCTACCAGTTGCCTTGAAGGGCCAACAAACAGGACAGAGAGGCCAAGGCCTCCCCGACGTTACCTCCTAGCACTGGTTTTCAGAGATTTATTGCCTCTGAATATGGTGGTTTCCTTTACTCACCATGGACAGTAGCCATTGATAGACCAATCCACTATGAATCTGTCTTAACCTCCTTTTAAAACCACCTACACAGGTGGCTGTTACTACCTCCACTGGCAGTGAATTCTGTAATGTAATTACTCACTGAGTAAAGAAGTGTTTCCTTTTGTTTGTCCTATACCTATTGCCGATCAACTTCATTGGATGTCCCTGAGTTTTAATATTATGGGAGAGGGGGAAAACCTTCCCTCTACCCACTTTCTCCACCCCATGCATAATTCTATCCACCTCTATCATGCCTTCCTTTAACCTTTTTTTTTCTAAACTAAAAAGTCTCAAGACTCTTCAGCTTTTCCTTATAGGAATGGTGCTCCAACCCCTTGATCATCTTGGTTGCCCTCTTCTGTACTTTTTCCAGCTCTACAATATTGTTTTTGAGATACATTAACCAGAACAGTACACATACAGTATTCCAGATGCATCAGTGCCATAGCTTTACACAAGGGCATTTATGGCCATTTTATTCTTAGGGGGACTGATGAGAAAAGAAGGTTCTAACCCCAGACTTTCCACTGGGTAGAAAAATAGTTGGTTTATGAACAGATTATGAAGAGTTATTGTAAACTGCTTCAAAGGTATCCATAGAACTGGTGTAGCATGATGGCTGTGAAATGCAGCTATGAAGAAGGAAGCCCACAATTCAAATCTCAAGCAAGCCTCTGTTCTATCAGTCTAGCTATGAAGAAGGAAGCCCACAATTCAAAGCCTCTGTTCTATCAGTCTTCCTCTCCTATCTACTTATCCATCCATAAGCTAGTTCCCAATATTCTACTGTCCTTTAATGTGACTGAGAAACAGAACACAGATATACTATAGGTGATGGCAAGTCTGCCCTCCAGCTCTAACCCTGGAGATCTTGGTCATCTATATCTGGATGGCAGTGGAGAAATGTATCTTATGCACAGAGTGCACTGTCTGCCTGTCACATACCCTACATCCATGATTATGGGCATTTTGTTAGCCGTGATAATAGTAACCCTCCTTTGTGAGGCTGCTGTAAGGATCATCAAGTATATATGTGCAATGTTCTGAATGCTTAAAATGCAGAACATGTATTTAGTATCAGTAGTAGAATTCTAACTAAGACCTTTCCCACATGGGTTATTTGTCCTGGGTTTGATGCTGCTGGGATGTGGATCCTTTCCCTATTGCTTTGTGGTGCATTTGTATGCCTTCCAGGATTTCTCCAGCTTTTCTCCAATCTTTCCCAAACAAAATTTCCTGGTCCCCCCTACACAGCATCCATTTCCCCTGGCTATGTCCCTGCAGTGGCCATTTCATCATCTTCTAACAGGGGTCTTTTGAGATTTTTTTTAAAAAAATCAGCTATGATGCTATAACAATATTCAATTGCTATCTATTATCAGGTTCTTTGGATTGCCAGCTTTCATTTTTTAAAAAGTCGGGTTCTCACCCCTTTTGTTACATAGATATAAAGGGAAAGGCATATCTCTGCAACAAAAGGCACTAAAGGCAGGCATTTTTTTAAAATGAAAGCAGACAGTTTAGAGAACCTGATACATAGTTTGTCATAAAGATATTCAATTGCCAATGTAAACAAACCTGGAAACGCCTTGATGCCTGGCAGTAGTGACTGCTAGGGGACTGATGCAGGGAAACTATGGGAAAATGTGCCATGTGGAAACTGTTGCTGCTGTGCTGTATCAGCAGCTGCAGAGTAATGGAAAACTCCAAAGAAGGAGGTACTATGGAACAGGAGAATTAGGCATTGGTTAGACAGGGTGCTTGGAAATAAGTCTCTCTCACAAAGCCAGCAAGTAATCGTGAGGAAGGTGACAGCACATCTGTGGCTCTTTCTCACCTTTAAAAGAGAAGAGTATTCATGTATCTCTACTCCCACTCACCCTTTGCGCATGACATAGCCATAAAAGGAGTTGAGAATGCACTTGTGCGCCAGTTGCAAGGAGTCATACAAGATCTCCATATTCTTGCAGCGCTTCACTTCAGAGGCATCACCCATTTCCACGGCTGCAGCCAGTTTCTTCTTCCACACCTGGAACAGGCATATATAAATAAAGGACGTGTAACCTATCCACATCACTGGCTACCTCCAACCACCCTCAATGATAAGCTTAATGATTTACAATATGGCTGGGTGCAAAGCTGAGGTTTATTGGCATAATCTCTGCCCAGGGTTCAGAACCCAGCCAACACCATGCTGTGATAGTTGTTCTTCTGAAACCTAGAAGTGTTAAGTGCTCTTTCTTCAATGACAAAAATATTACATGGACAGTACAATCCCAAGCACAGTCACACACTTCTACGCCCTTTGCCACTGGACTTAGAAAGGTGCAACTCTGCCAAGGAATACACTGTAAGTGTTGAAGTTCAGCTATAAGGTTAGGGATAGTTTAAACACAAGGAAATGCAGAACTGCCTCACTGGCCACTATGGCAGATCATGAGATAGACAAACAGAGGCCCTTAAATCCATCCTTTCAGCTATTCATTAGTTGGATGCCACATCGAAGAAAACTGCTCAGATAAAATTATACAATTTCTTCTAGCCCTTTCCATGCTACCAAAAACTAATTCATTGCACAGTTTGTGAGCTGAACATCTCACATAGCTCTTAACCAATTGCCCTGACTTAGTTCACTGGATGTCTACTAGCTCTGTTGATTCATCCACCACAGCAGAGGTATGGCAACTGTGCTAAAAGAAACTGCTCAGTTTTGCAACTTACTGGTGACTTGGCTTAACAGCTGGTGCATTTTGTTAAGTGGTTTTTTTATATTTGTGGGTTGGAAAGGAAGCACATGAGTTTAAAGGCTATAAAGCAGCATCCTAAAATTAACAAGATCAAATGAATGGCAGCCAGTGAAAATAGCAGCCTACCATTCTATTAACTTCAGCTTAAACCCCATCCTTTTTTAGATCTTGCACCACTTTCAAAAAGTTCCCTGAGTGTGCATGTGCTTGTGTGTGGTCCTTCATGCAGCGAAGTACTTCCTCTGAAGGTTTATTCTAAAGTTGCAGTGGAATTATTGCACAGCAGACCCAAATCTACTAGCTGCTGAGACTCTCAACAGGGCCCATTCCACCAATCTTTACAAGGACAGGGGGATCCTCTGATAGGTGCCAGGACACAACGGTCTTTGCATGTTCACCATGAGCACTTTTGAAAACAATGGGTATACCTTGTGTAGTCCCTTGAACTCATAGCGACGGTCCCTGAAAGCCCGCACAGTGTCTACATAGAAGGAGTTTTCCCGCTGGCAGATGGTGGTGACACGCTCCTCCAATTTGGTCACGTGGACTTTCTTGTAGGCCTTGCGACAGTAATCTGTTCAAGGGTTGGGTACAAAGAGCTCATTCCAAAACAGACAACTCCCAAATAGCAGCAGGGGAAATCTCACCATCTCTGCGGTATGGGAGACTTCACATGAGAGAGCACAGTGCATGTTGGATCCCAGCTTTCAATGTGACCGTTTGAGAAAAAAGCTCCAGCACCATCAGGCAAGCCAATCCCGCATACATAACCCAGAATATACCATTTAAAATTTGTTCTCACCTGTTAAACGTTTCTTCTCATATTTGGCTTGCTCCTCTCTAGACAGCTCATGGAATGCCCGGGGCGGTCCATCAGGGAAGAGAGAAGGGAACTTTTCGGACTCCAGCTGTTGCTGGATCCGGTGGTACTCGCCGCGGCTCGCTGGCACTGAATTGGTGGTAGGATGGAGAAAGACAACCATGAATAAGTCTATAGAGCTGGAGAATTCAGATATGGCAAAGGAGCCTTACTTAGCCAAGTGGACAGAAGAGCTCAACACTCACTGAATTCTCCTCTCCACTGCCAGGCCATCCTCCGCTGACAATCCGCACCTGGCTTGTTGAAGTCACAGGCAGCACAGGTGGCCTCATCTACCATTGCTGATGGCTGAAAAGAAAGCAGAGACAGGTTAAATTGGGTGTGGCAGAGGAGGCCACAGGAAGCTCTAAGGCCAGGTAAATGAGGATATTTACACCAGGCTCAGCACCAGAAGATGGACAATTCTTGAATTTACTAAATTACCAATTCATGTTACTCTCTTAATGAGGAGCTGTCTGCACCTCCAGTTCTGACACCCACTAGAGGCAGCAGTGGCTAAAGAGCTCCCTTCCAACCAGGGGTGGACTGGGAAGTTAAAATGACCCAGGAACAAGCCTGGCTGAGTGGCCCCTGCAGCACTTAAGAGCTGGTGCTATAGGGGTCATTTGGCTCAGACCTGGCCAACAACGGGTCTCTGATCCCCCAACCATTTGTCCTGAAACACTGCCAGTCAGCTGAGCTGAGTGGCTCCTGCCATGCTAAGAAAGCTACTGGAGTTTGGCTCTCCAGTCTCTTGGCTGCCAGCAGCCCTCCAGGGCACCCGCCTACCAGGAACTTTCTCTGTAAGTTAATTGGCCAGTCCGCCCTTGCTTCCAACACTCACATTTTGGCACACTTCCAACAGAAAAGAGTTGCCACCATTCATTTTTTCAGTAGCCTCTCACTAGAAAGAGCAAGCACACTAAAGTGTGGATGGCCAGTCCGCCCTTGCTTCCAACACTCACCTGTTGGCACACTTCCAACAGAAAAGAGCTGCCACCGTTCATTTTTTCAGTAGCCTCTCAGTAGAAAGAGCAAGCACACTAAAGTGTGGAATATTGCCCTTCCTCAGTTTTCCTGGTGGCAGCAACTGTTGCATGAAATAGGAAGGGGGAACAGCAAGGAAGGGGCCAAGTGCAACGGCGATGTGAACTGGCAGAGGCCACTGACAGTGCGGGGTACGTATGGCTAACAAGGTGAGGTCTGAAGTGACCCCGAGAGACTGGGTGACAGGGCTTCATTTCTGTGATTCTGTAGCACGAGCTGCAGGCAAGAGCCTGGTTCTTTTGAGTGAAAGGACAGAAGGAAGAATCCTGCCCTGAACGCACTCCAGGACCATGAAACACAAAACAGAACCCCGCTTCCTAAGAAGTGGGCTTCTTTCCTGTGACTTAGAAGTTGCCTCAGTTTTCCTGGTGGCAGCAACTGTTGCATGAAATAGGAAGGGGGAACAGCAAGGAAGGGGCCAAGTGCAACGGCGATGTGAACTGGCAGAGGCCACTGACAGTGCGGGGTACGTATGGCTAACAAGGTGAGGTCTGAAGTGACCCCGAGAGACTGGGTGACAGGGCTTCATTTCTGTGATTCTGTAGCACGAGCTGCAGGCAAGAGCCTGGTTCTTTTGAGTGAAAGGACAGAAGGAAGAATCCTGCCCTGAACGCACTCCAGGACCATGAACCACAAAACAGAGCCCCACTTCCTAAGTGAGCTTCTTTCCTGTGACTCAGAAGTTGACAAAAGCAAGTGCTTTATTCAAAACATTTCCATTCTAATGGCAGGTTGCCTGGCAGAAGCAAAACACAGGAAGAACTCCTCACTTCTCTGACGAGCCATTGTGCCCACCTGCAGTCTGTTGGTCAAGATGATGTTGGGATACATGGCCCCCACGTCCAGATGATAGATTAGAGGACACTCAATCCTGTTGGGAACGTCCTTCAAGGAGTTCAGCTTGACTTTGATTTCATCACAAACCTGTGACAAGAAGAAACTGTGTAAAGACAAAGCAGTTCTGCACAGACAAGGATATCTCACCAGGCCCTTCATTAACAGTTTGACTTGCCCTCTGAACACAGCAACAAGACTTATATTGGACTGGATAGACTTAACTGTGGGCTACGTGTAACTCTCCAAGCAGTTCAAGAATGTGAATAGCAGCCCTGACCTGGATAGCCCAGGCAAGCCTGATCTTGTCCAATCTTGGAAGCTAAGCAGGGCCAACCTGGGCAAGTACTTGGAAGGGCAACCTCCAAGGAATACCAGGGCTGGGATGCAGAGGCAGAAAAATATCAAGCCACCTTTCTGAAAAATGTCCTAGCCCCACTAGGGATCGCTAGAAGTCACCATGACTTCCAGGCATGCAAGCACACACACACACAGGGTCACCAGAAGTCACCACGACTTCTAGGCACACACACACAAATGTGACCAGCAGAATAAGCATTGTTGTGTGGTGGTCTGGGTGACAGACTACACCAGGGAGACCCAGGCTCAAACCCACTCACTGGGTGACCTTGGATAAATCATACTTTCTCAGCCTGACTTATCTGAAAGGGCTACTGTGGGGATAAAATGAAAGAGGGAAGAAGCATGTCTGCTGCCCTGAGCTCCTTTGAGGAACCGTAGGATAAAAATGAGAACAAAGGAGGTGATGGGTGGGCCAAGGTGGGAGAAAGACAGAAGAAGCATCCACAGAAGCATGAGCACCACTGTGGGGATGATAATGTGACAAAATCTGGACTGGACTGTAAAACCAGCGCTTTCCCAGGCTTAGAAAATCTGGTGATCCTGGGCGTATGGGGAAAGCAGGGTTGAAGGCTGGACATTGACAGTAGTCCTGAAAGAGCTGGTGGTGGTTGGTACCCACAATCTGTAGTTATCCCAGTGGGACAAAAGAGGAATTGTCATTTATGCTATGGGAAGAAAAGCTTCTCTCAATCCACTTTCAACTTTCTTCAGAACTACCATCTGGCTCCAGAACATCAAACCTCTTTACACAACACTGGACCATACCACCTCCCAATAAAGTGGTGAGGAAATAGAACAGAGGTTAAAGTTACCAGAAACTGGAAGGAGAGGCACACTGTACGATGACAATGTATAGGCCAAGAACCCAACCACTGCTGTCTCCTTCTCCTACCCAGGGCCAAGTAGTTTACTCAAATAAAACAAAGTCAAAGTTACCTCCTGAAAGTTGGTAACTTGATCTAGCGGTATGCCTTCCTCTTCCTCAATGGCATGGCACATTGTCTTTTCTACACGCTGTAGCAGGAAGTCAAAGGCAGCCGGATTCTAGGGCATGAAGTTAAGTATTATGAATGTGTCAAGAATTGTTAATGCAATAAAGTTAAAAAAAAAAGAATTGTCAATGCAGTGCTAGAACACTGCACAACTTGGGCAAGCAGAAAGTAATTCACTGCCCTAAAGAGATATTAATCCTTCCAGTAAATCCTGACCACTACACAGGATTACCATAAGCAGTCTAGGCTAACAGACAAAAGAATAAATGTAGCCTGGAAAGACGAGGCAATGTGTGCACACTCTGGTGAAAGAGACACAGGGCCATTTCCCCAGAAAGTGGAGATTCAGGCCAGTACTCATCTTTCCTTAGCCCTGAATCCTGTACCAGCGGTTAGGACGACATGCAGGGCTCTACTCCCCATTCAGTACCAAAGTTAAATTGCAGCCACTGGGTTGGATCCAAACTAAATAATCCAACAGCAGAATGGGACTTTCCTGCCTTCTCCCTCCCACTGCACCTGACCCCACAGACCTCCACGAAATGCTGATCCAAAGCTCATACCATCTTAAAGCGGCAGGGAATGTCACTGCGGAAGACCCCGGATTCCAGTGCCTCCACATGGCCTCCAACATATGTCTCCGACTCTAGCACATGCCCATCATTGGTGAGCTTGTTGAACTCTTGCTCTTGCTTATTGGGGAAGATGATGTTGGCATGATAAGCCTGGACCATGAGCAGCGCTTCACACAGTGTCCCAGAACCCTTTCGCAGCACCTGGTGGAGGAGAAGGAAACATGAAATTTGCCAGGAATCTCTTCTTTCGGGCATTCGCTGAGATGGGAGGCTCTTCCCAGCCCCTTCAAGGAGGCCGGACTTCTAGAAGCTTCTGGAATCTTTTTGAGGAAGAGTCACTCTGTTTCAGAGGATTCCACAGAAGACGAGTAACCCAAGCTATGCTAAACAAAACATCTATGAGCTCTGAGCCATGAACTGTACCCATCATTACAGAGCACAAAGACGACAAGATTGTCATCCCCAAATTCTGTCATCTTCTTCATTTTAACTACAGTGTCACCCATCTTACAAGATGTTGTCCTCCTTTAAGAAACACGAGCTTCTTGTATAAGCCAGTGTGGTATAGTAGTCAGAGTCACACCCAGCTTCAAATCTTCACCGAGTCACAGGGGGATCTGAGTGATCTTGAGTCAGTCAGTACCTTGCAGTCTAAACTGCCTCACAAAACTGAGGAAGGGAGAACTACAAATGAAAATTCCCATAAGACCTAGTACTAGTAGCACAATACCCTCCCACTTGGTCTTGTCAGTCCACATGGTGTTTGCACAGAAGTGGCTTATTCTGAAAGGTTAACTATGTCTTAGAATAACTGAGGCTTACCTATGGGAATGGGGACAACTAAATCCTAAATGTTACATCCCCGGAACGAAAGAACAGGTACATGGTGATCTACAAGTTAACCAAAGGAAACTGAATCCAGCGCTCACCTCACTGTTTTGCCAAACTGTCAAAGGAGCCACGAGGGATCATTTCTAACCGATGCCTTAATCTGTGATAGCCAGATTTTTGAAGAGACTAGTCAAGAGAAGGCTTGGAGATAAACATTTACCACCACCCCCATCTAGGCTGCTAGTTGATCTATAAAATTGTTAGCCTGGAATGGAAGGAGGGTGTTAAGACTTTGATATCAAAGGCAAACCCTGTCAGGCTGTGCTGTCTCGAACCCATCCTCCACGCAGAGGAGGAAGCAGCTGCAGGTAAGCCTTCTCCCCTGCCCCTGCCTGGCCCCGACGGTGAGGGCCGTGCAGCTCCGAGCTGCTGGGCCCGCCAAACCTCCCCTGCCTCCAATGGCGAGGCCCATGCGGCTCCGAGCCACCGGGCCTGCCAAACCTTCCCTGCCCCCCCACGGCAACAGCAGCGAGGCCTGAGCTCGGCCCGCCAAGCCTTCTCCCTCCCCCCTTTTTTTTCAACTTTTCAGATTTTTCTGCACATCTGGGGACTTCCCTAAGTGTGCAGGAAAATCTCTTTGCCCCCTAGGTGCTCCCAATGTGCGGATTTAGATATCCGTACGCGGGGGGCTATTAGATATATAGATGCTGAGGCTAAGCATAAGACTGTCTAGCAAGATACATTTCCATATTTTCTCTCTAGATTCTGCCAAAATGGTTGGTCTACTGATAGTTTCCTACTGGCTGTGCTTTGTAGGTTTTATGTTTAGTTATTAAAGTTTCAGTCTACTCAAGATCTTTGATGTGAGCTGCCTGCATATTAATTGTACGCATGTACAAGGCTGCTTTGCCCTGCTACTTAAAGGGAGCCAATGCTGAAGGACAGCAGAAGACAGACTGACTGATATAGACAGAGGGGGTAGACAGCTCACACACCTCTATTTGTCTCTGATTCACGCTGAAACTTCTGGTGTGCAAGAGAAACAGGAGGAAGGTACAAAAGGGGGGGGGGTTCCCTTATTGATAGCCGCTACTACCATATCACAACTCCAAGCTAAGCACCAGTCCCCCCTTTGTGCTTGGCAAATCTTGGCACAGGGAGGCTGACGACCAAGATGGTGGCAGTGACTCGGCCCAACTCCACCTTCAGGATAACCACATACATTTACATCTCAACAATCTCCAACTCAACAATCTCCTGCTACGCTTCCCCTGAGGAATGTCCAGATGGTAATGGATTGTCTGAGAGCATGGTTTTCTGTTGAACACCTGGAACAGCTGCCTCATAACTTAACAGAAGATTCCGTTAATTGGGAGAAAAGCAGGATATAAATATTTTAAATACATTTTAAAGTAGAAATTCACCAGCTGTGCAACAAAGAGGCTAAACTGCTAGCATTCATCTTGACTGTGGCCAAATTAGAATTAGAAACCATGTAAACCACAGTTAGCTTGCCACACATGATAATCATGCATATGCTTGCATGTGTAATTATGCAGACCTACGTGCAATTTAAGAGGCTGCAGTGGCTCAGGGGATAAGACGCTGAGAGCTGCAGACCAGAAGGTCTGTAGTTCGGCAGTTCGAGACCCTAGTGCCGTGTGACGGAGTGAGCTCCCGTCTCTGGTCCCAGCTCCTGCCAACCTAGTAGTTTGAAAGCAAGAAATTGCAACTATATAAATAGGTACCACTTTGGTGGGAAGGTAACAGCATTCTGTGAGCCTCAGTGTTTAGTCATGCTGGCCCATGACCACAGTAATGTCTTCGGACAGTGCTGGCTCTTCGGCTTGGAAATGGAGATGAGCACCGCACCCTAGAGTCGGATTCGACTGGCTTTCAAGCAAGGGAAACTTTTACTGTTACCTTTTTACGTGCAATTTATCCTTCCTGCACAGAAACGGCCATAGTTGAGATACTGAAAATTCTGGGCAGCAAGGCATCAGGAAAGAAAGCAGGCATAAAGAGCACATTTCATATAGAGGCATTTTCAGATGATTAGACTTCAGAAGAGGTCCCCACTAGTCTGGCTGGGGCCCTGGGCTCCTTCATTATTGTATACTCAGCATGACAGTTTATTGGCCTTACCAGAACAAGACTGAAGCTCCAGCACACTCACCTCATCGGGCTCCATTGGGATGATGGTGCACAAGGCAAAGATGAAAGGGTGAACATACTTCATGTACATGTAATAGGTAGCAACAGCATCGGACACTGAGTAGGTGGCCAGCGTCTGGAGAAGAAATTGCACAAAACTGGCTCATTTCTACAAGAAACTTCTGTATCCTGCCCTGAATATGTGGTGGCAAGAAGGATCTAGAGTACTTTTAGCATACTGGTTCTGCACAAACATGTCAAGACATCCTTTTTACCTGCAGCCTGAAAACAAAAGGAGGATCCTTGGCTGTATGCTGCTACATATCAGTCAGTGGAGGCTTTTAGAGGTAAGAGAAGTTTTAATGTGCTAAATGGTGATTTAACAGTTAAAAACATAAGCTGAACACAGTGATAGCCAACCTTCTGAACACATGTGTCTCAAAATAAGACCTAGTACACCAGTTTGGTGCATGCTACATATATAACATAGCTGTCCTGTGCCTTGGTATGCTCTGACTTCTAGTTTACTGACCTGAAGAGCAGGTGACAACATAACATGCAAGGGACAGGCAAGAGTGCAGATCTCAGCATGCCACAGCCAGACCCATACTCCACCGTTCTCCCATCCGAATACATGCATCAGGTTGATCACCCAGTGGTGGCTCCACACATTTGGCTATGGCCACTCTGCCCACAGTGCTCCAACTCTAAGCAGCTAATCCTCCCTGCTGCCACACCCTCTTTAACAGCCTCCACATAAAACAAAAAGTGTAAAAAACTGTGTGGCAAGCCACACATGCTTCATGGACCATCCTAAGCTCTCAAGAGATTCCTTCCTCTTGCAAAAGTTAGGCCAACGTTTTGGTTACTTAAGGCAACCAACACGATGGCTGAACTCTTGTCAAAGTTCTGGAAGCCCTGGAAGATGAGTGGCTTCCCATCAATATAACTAATCCTCATTTGCAGACACTTAAACCTCCGGATTGGGACCATGCAGAGATGCAAAGGATTTTATTGCAGAAAAATACACTTACCAAAAATGGAGGATGGAGGTAAAATCCTCCCCCAAACAAAGGAATGCTGTCTGTGCAGGTTCAGACAACATACACTGAGCAGACAGGGAGGGGGAGAAGAAGCCAGCCGAGTCGATGGCACACCTGGATGACACCACCACCAGCTCTGCAGCTGTTGCTCTTCTCAGCTGGTACATTAGGCAGCCAGGTGGGGGGGGAGGCCTGAGACCCACTGTGGTGCCCTCACCGCTGCTAAGGCCAACTGCGCTACTGCTGCCTCGCCATGGAGGAGAGGGGCCCGGGAGCTACTGCACCCCCCTGACTGCAGAAGCCAGCCACACCACTGCTGCTTCTCCAGGCAGAGGAGGAGAACTGGAAGCTGCCCTGCTCCCCCTCCCCCACCAAGGCAGCAATGCTGTAGGCGGGTGGAGGAAGAGGAGCTGGCAGCTGCCACTGCTTACACTCTCCAAGTGAGCTGGGGGGAAGGGTGGGGGGCCAGAGCAGTGGGGGGGGACAGGTGGGGGAGGGATTAGGTGAAATCCCCCCTTCTCACAAGTCTCCGGGGTCCCTACTTGCCCTATTCTAAAAGAGGTGTAGGAGTGTGAAGAAGCAAAGACTCTCTCTATCCTTGGCAGGATAGAAGTCAGCCAATCTCCACAAATCTACTGCCTGAGATAACTACCTCAGTTGACCTAATGGAAGAACCAGTCTGTGGAACAGAGAATCCTCCTCCTGAACAAAAGAGCAGGCAGAGAACGAGATCCTCATAAAGAAGAAAAGCTCCCTCCATACAGGGGATCTTATATTATGAAGTCAGAAACCAATATTCAGCAATTGGAGTAAATAAAGCACCTCTACAAAGGCCTGGAAAGCAGATATGTGGCAGGAACAGAGACACCCCCACCCCGAAACTGATTTCTAGGCCAGTTTATATCATGTAGTAGCTAACAGAATGGGCTATGATTTGACAAAGTCCCTAGTTCAAATCTCACCTCCGCCAGAACTCACTAGGTGGCTTTTAGCAAGCTATTTTTGCTCTGACACCCCCTGCCAATTCTGCAATATAGGAATAATTACACTGTCTTATGTTACAGCATAGTTTGTCAAGAGAATTACAGTAAGATAATATATGTAAGGCACTCTGAAAACTGAAATTGCTACTTAAATGTTAAGTATTGTTTAGTCTTCAGCAGAAGCTGCTGAAACAATTTGCCAACTTTAATTAAAAACAAAACAAAATCTATCAAGATTCTGCAAGAGTGCACAGGGAGGCAATGACAGCTATGTAGTTCCACTATTTAAATTTACTCTGCTTTGTTATGTAAAGGCTACATTCTGCTCAGGATCAACAGAGGGTCTGGAGATGATTTCAGCATATTCCCCCCCAATCATGGCACAAATCGGCAGAGTTGGATATGTCACCTCTCATCAACACAGAGAGAGATGGAAGCACCTGAGGTTCTTCAGTAGCCATCCGGCACATCTCTTCAGGATCCAGCTCTACAGGGTCATAGCCCAGCTTTGCTTTAGCGGCTGCTTTCAAGTTGTGGCTTCCTACTGGGAGGTAACTGTCTCTCTTGACCCACCTATAGACAGAAGCACAAAACCAAAAAGTGGCAGAATGGTTTGTATACAAGAGGTACCAACCAAGGAGGTATGGGACAAAGCCAAATGAAGTATAATTTGAAGTAGAAAAACAAGTGAGAGGCTGGGAAAGGACTGTCCAGTCTTTCTGCTTTCAGGGATCATATTTTCCCCACTGACCCTGAACCTTTGCTGACTATTGTAAAACATTCTGCAGTCCAGCTGGAGTTCCGCTCAGGCCCAATGAGCCTTAGCAATTAAAAGTGTGCCTTAGAATACACCCAAATCTCTGATGTATATCTGTGCTATCAGGAAAAAATGCTTAGTGCTAGGCAATGCTCCCTCTAAGTTGCGGAGTCTTGTAAGCAAAAATTCTACTTGGTGAGCTACTGGCACTAAAGTTGTGAGTGAGCGATTTGGCTATTGCATACATTAGTTTGCTCTGGAGCCATCCTTCCTGAGCTAAGACAAAAATGTGTGGTGTTGTTGTTGTTCAGTTGCACAGTCGAGTCCGACTCTTCGCGACCCCATGGATCAGATCACGCCAGGCCTTCCTGTCTTCCGCTGTCCTCTGAAGTTTGCTCAGTTTCATGTTCGTTGCATCTATGACACTGTCTAACCATCTCATCCTTTGCCGTCCCCGTCTTCTTTGACCTTCAATCTTTCCCAGCATCAGGGTCTTCTCCAGTGAGTGCTCCCTTCTCATTTGGTGGCCAAAGTATTTGAGCTTCAGTTTCATTATCTGGCCTTCCAGGGAACAGTTAGGGTTGATTTCTTTTAGGATTGACTGATTTGATCTTCTTGCAGTCCAAGGGACTCTCAAGAGTCTTCTCCAGCACCATAGTTCAAAAGAATCTATTCTTCGGCGCTCGGCCTTCCTTATAGTCCAACTCTCGCAGCCATACATGACTACTGGGAATACCATTGCTTTGACCATGCAGACTTTTGTTGGCAGGGTGATGTCTCTACTTTTTATCATGCTGTTTTATCATGCTGGAGAAGGAAATGGCAACCCACTCCAGTATTTTTGCCAAGAAAACCCCATGGACAGTATAAAAAAAATGTGAGCTGGAGGCTTAGACTGTGAGCCAGCTCACACTAACTCAGCTTAGAGGGAACACTGGTGCTAGGCCAACAGTCTTCCAGGATGCTCCTCCACTGTTACCCCTCTTCTGACGATGGACTCCATGATGCTCTCCCAAGGAATCCCAGGAGCTAGGAGAACATTCAGATACTAACCAGCCCACTGCAGAACAAAACTCAGTCCAAAGAACAAGCTAATGAGGCACAGAGACTAACGTTTTCCCTGAAGAGAGATTGTTTAGCAGACTAAGAGTGCAATCCTAAACAGAGTTACACTCTTCTAAGCTCATTGCCTTCAATGGGTTTAGAAAGAAATAACTCTGTTTAGGACTGTGTGGTAAGCCCCAAATAGAGAAGGTAAAGGAGAGACCACTCAGTACCTGAGACAATCCATGTGGATGCACGGAGGAGCTTTGTATTCCCCTTGGCTGTCCTTTTGGAACCCGATCTCTTGCTTCATGTTCATTCCGTGAACTGCGGCTCTGGCTTCCACAAAGGGCCTGGGGAGGATGGATAATTCAGGCTCTCTCCAGAGTAACTACTGGACTAACTAGGGAGTTATCGTTGTTACTATTTTGCATTACCACAAGTATCCTAATGGTAAACCCAATAATGAAGTGTCTGATTTACAGAACACAGTTTTTGTTTCTGTTCATGGAGCTGCCTCAGACATGCAGGATCCTAATACAAATGGCCTAATTCTGTACCATTGTGAGGTATAATATTAATTTTAATTGGCTAAAGCAGTAGTTTTTAAACTTCCTGCCTTAACGGAATCTATTCCACATTCACCACTCTAACAAGGAACCATCACATATCCATGACAGAACCCCTGTGAATCGCACAGGATTCTATTTGAGGGTGCACACTCAGTTCATGTGAGGCGCAAGCAATGCCTGTTGGGCTTTCCTGCTTGAATTAAGAGTGTGACTTTGAACACACCTGCTGCAACTACACAATGCAGGGTTGGTGACTGATTCCTCTAGGAGGTGTACCGATCATTATTAACCTTTTCATTGAGGAATCCCCAATTACATTCCGCAGTTCCTTAGAAGTCTGTTTGAAATCCACTGGTTAAAGCAAAACCAAATGTGAACTCTCCAAAGGCTGAATTGCTTATGAGGTTCAGACACTGACTCCAGCCAGTTCTCACCAGTCAAAGAAGTCTCCGTTGTAAGTCACCATGATGGTGGGCTTGGTCTCCTGAACATGCTCAAACCACCGTTGGATAAGATGGGCCTGATTTAAAAACAACAACAACAGTCACACACATTTAGAGGTCACTATTATGAGAGAACAACGTGCTTTTTCTACTTCTCTCATGCCTGGAAACACTGCTGCCAGGGAAGCAGTGACAGATATGTACCTTTACCAGCACAGCCCTGCAGGTAACCAAGGCCTCCCATGACACAATCAAAACAAACTTACTTACCTCATCTGGTTCATTAAAGACACAGAAGGGGCCATCATACTCTGGTTTGGGAGTAAACTCAAAATCTTCAATGTCCTCTGAAACGATCTCCCTGTTTGTGATCAGGTAACCCTGGGAGGGGGAAAAAATGGAATTAGATTGGTCTTCTGGTACGAGACATTCTTGGAAGCAATTTGTGACTCAACAAACTCAAAGATGAACCATGATCTGCGCTCCCTTTCCAGTGGTTCTGCAGGGACCTAAAAAGCCTAATTCCTTGGGCTGAGGTACCACCCAATATCAGCTGCAAGTAAGAATCGGAATGGATTTCCCATGAGACAAGCCAACCGAACTCAAGCAAGTTAGATACAAACATGACAGTATTTTAAGGAACAGGTATATTATGTGCAGCAGTAGAGACTCTGCAGATAAACACATACCTCCTCCTATAGACATGTACTGTTGGCAATACAAAAGAATGAACAACTAGAGATATAAGGCAGTGCAACTGATCCTGGATCAAGCAGATCTTGGATCAAGTAATTTTACATTTCTGTCCTCCAACAAATGTGTGGACTGAGAGGCACCTGAATCTGTTTATTTTCCTCTTCCCTCTCCACCCCCTTTCCCTTCCATACTACCACATGTTCAAGACTTTAGCAATTGTTTTACATTGTAAACCATCCTCTTGATCGCGTAACCCAAGTGCAGCAGGATAAGCTGGAGCAAGACATGTTGGGTTCAGTTACAAGTATTAGCTGAGGCACAAGCCACCAGTCTGAAGGAGTACTTTTTATTTCTTGCACTGTAGACAAGCCAGAAATATGAAACACGTTTTCAGTGAAATAACCTTTTAAAAATTTAATGAACTCTTTTGCTTTGAAATACGTATAACAAATTTATTTGGTTGAATTTGCTAAAAAACAATTACTTACAATGTAGTATTTCTCTAACTATCCTTGTGGGTGGCCTGTTGCGCTGCTTTCATTACCCAGACAGGGGCCAGCTGCTTCACTATTAGCTATAGTGTTAGTAAATAAAGTGTGTGGTGGGAGAATATTCCACCCCTCCCCTATAGCAAAGGAATTAGGGGAGTGCAGTAAAACCAAATAGACAGAGGTGTAAATATATAGGGACCATAAACCAGT
>NW_015174958.1:11618-23755 GCF_001447785.1 Gekko japonicus | reverse complement strand
GAAACGATCTCCCTGTTTGTGATCAGGTAACCCTGGGAGGAAAAAGAAAAAGGAATTAGATTGGTCTTCTGGTGCGAGACATTCTTGGAAGCAATTTGTGACTCAACAAACTCAAAGATGAACCATGATCTGCGCTCCCTTCCAGTGGTTCTGCAGGGACCGAAAAAGCCTAATTCCTTGGGCTGAGGTACCACCCAATATCAGCTGCAAGTAAGAATCGGAATGGATTTCCCATGAGACAAGCCAACCGAACTCAAGCAAGTTAGATACAAACATGACAGTATTTTAAGGAACAGGTATATTATGTGCAGCAGTAGAGACTCTGCAGATAAACACATACCTCCTCCTATAGACATGTACTGTTGGCAATACAAAAGAATGAACAACTAGAGATATAAGGCAGTGCAACTGATCCTGGATCAAGCAGATCTTGGATCAAGTAATTTTACATTTCTGACCTCCAACAAATGTGTGGACTGAGAGGCATCTGAATCTGTTTATTTTCCTCTTCCCTCTCCACCCCCTTTCCCTTCCATACTACCGCATGTTCAAGACTTTAGCAATGGTTTTACATTGTAAACCATCCTCTTGATCACATAACCCAAGTGCAGCAGGATTAGCTGGACCAAGACATGTGGGGTTCAGTTACAAGTATTAGCTGAGGCACAAGCCACCAGTCTGAAGGAGTACTTCTTATTTCTTGCACTGTAGACAAGCAAGAAATATGAAACACGTTTTCAGTGAAATAACCTTTTAAAAATTTAATGAACTCTTTTGCTTTGAAATATGTATAACAAATTTATTTGGTTGAATTTGTTAAAAAACAATTACTTACAATGTAGTATTTCTCTAACTATCCTTGTGGGTGGCCTGTTGCGCTGCTTTCATTACCCAGACAGGGGCCAGCTGCTTCACTATTAGCTATAGTGTTAGTAAATAAAGTGTGTGGTGGGAGAATATTCCACCCCTCCCCTATAGCAAAGGAATTAGGGGAGTGCAGTAAAACCAAATAGACAGAGGTGTAAATATATAGGGACCATAAACCAGTACACATACCTGGCCATCAATCATGTAGGAGATCATCATTATCTGGTCCGTTTCCGCATCAGGAAACTTCAAAGGGAGTTTAGTGGTCTCAATGTCAAAAGCTAGAACAACAGGATCCTGGCCAGAATTAAAATGTTCACATCAATATCAGTATGGAAACAGCTCTACAAGTGGCTTCAGGGGCCCTTGTCTGGGCACCTTCAGAGACAAGACGGGTGGCAACAGCAAAAAAGAAGGCCTTTCAGTGGTGGGGCCCAATTTACAGAATATTTTGACGCATTTGTGAGGTGCCACTGCTTCTAGCATTCAGGCACCAGATTAGATTCTTCTGTTCACCAAGGCTTTTATCGGTAGAATGTGGCTTCCACTGTTTTATTGATTTACCAGTTGCTGCCATTAGCTATCTGTATTCGTATTTATTTGTCTGCTCTTATCTACTACTTTATACTTTCCCAGTACTCTAATTTAATTTTGGATGTATTATTTAATTTTGGATGTATTATTTTAATGTTGAGCAAACATGAAAAATTAAAAGAGAAAGAAAATTAAATGAAAACAAATACTCACTGGCCGCTCTACCAGGTCATCTCGGCGGGTGATCTCAGGAGGAAAGCTGCTGCCCCGATAGCGAATGTTGTACCAGTGAGCCTGCCGGAGGAGGGGAGAACGAGGGAAATTCCAAAGAAATGGGTATTGCTAATGCCCCCCCATACAGTAATTATGTGCTAAGTATTATGAATCTTGACTGGCACATTTATTTATTTAAAACATGTTTATGCCAACTTTCCACCCAAACAGCGTCCTCGAGGCAGTGAACATTTAAAAAAATCAAACTTCTGAACAAAAAGTACCCTTAAAATGATAAAATAGTTAAAAAAAAAACATTAAAAGAGACATAAGAGACAGAAAGGAAACAGAAAGGGAGGATTCTCAGACAGTCAGATTAACCTTTACAAAAAAAAAAAAAAAAGGAGAAAAGAGTTGAGTGGAACAAACTATAATCCAAAGGCAGGGATGCTTGTAGATAGAGAAAGTGGCTTCTGCCTCTCACTCTTGGGAAAAGAAAAAACTGGGAGTGAGGGTTCCCTAGAGGAAGGAAGAGTCAGAAGCATTGCTTTGCTGCCATAAATGAGTGTGTGTGGTTTCCAAGTAGCACATTTTTTCCTGTGACCATGGTAGTTCTTTTGAGAGGAAGAGCTATTGTGGGAAAGCCCATAGTTAAGAGGCAATATACATAGTTTGCATGCACAAGTTCGGTTCCTAGCACCTGAAAGGGCAGGTGTCTGCTTGCTTTTTTCCAAGAAAAATTTAGAAGCAGAGTATTATGATATTGGCAGAACATTCCATGTCTAGTAGCTACTTCTCAACAACATCTTGTCACTAGCTACCAAGGATGAGAAGCAGATCTTCCCTAGTTTTCACTCACCACATGGATCTTCAGATCGATGGACAGACGAATATGGTAGGGGACATCATACTCCCTCATATCAAGAATATTGTCCATCTGGTCTGCAGTCTTCTTAGAAGGCCTCTCCTCTTCACTGGCCAGGTTGCTCCCTGTCAGAGCACTGCACAAAGAAGTGGCTAGCTCAGATTAAGATGCATTTACAATTATGCCTGGAGGCCAATTTACAAGTTTTTGCAGAAGTATCAGAGCCACTTTTTGGTGGCTTCTTCTCAAACCATTCCAGTAATTTTGGATGCATAGACCACAATGCTGTGGTTCCTTCTACTTAAATGTAACCCTCCAGAGAATCTGGATGCAAAAATGATATGGACAAAGTCTATGAGAGGCTTCTCTTCCACCAGGGCCAGATGTGGGTGGGAAGGAAGCCATATAATTGGTCCCATCTGTATGATTCAAACAGTAACAGAACATCATGAGAAACAGCCACATAAAAATGGCTCAGGGGAGGATGAAAATAGAGTCAAGACAAAAGCTGGGAAGGTCCTCTTCTCAGTAGAAGCAGCTTCTGAAACTCAAAGGGGATGACAGCAGTCTTCCATCATCAAAAGAATAATGGCATAAGTAGCATTGCCTTCTATCAGGACAGATCAACCAAAGATCTGCTTCAGCTGAGGCAGCAGCACAGACATTAAAAAGGAGCAAACATTATCAATTTATCAGCCAGCTGCATCGAAAGAAAAAAAGGTGACAATATCTGCAAACGCCAGAATAGGGAACAATAAGGAAAATGCTTCTCAACATAGATTACCTTAATTTATAAGAAACCCAAAACTCAGTGAGCAGGAAGCAGCAACCTCTTCAAGTGCAGGCAACAGAACACTGTCTGGCATACTGAAGACTTAATTTAACTCAGTCCAAACAGAACTTCTCAGGATCTAGGACCAGACCTTAGGCTACTCTACCTGGTTAGCATGGCGGTGTAGGTATCTGTCGCTAGGTCCTGTACCCTGTTCTTCTTCACAGCAGGTGAGATCTCCCTGCGCACTTTTATTAGGTCGTCCACTGTATTGAAGGAGAGTTTGATGTAGTTTCGCTTCAGGCCAACCAGATGATTTGGCTACAAGAGAAATAGGCTGTTAAGTATGAAGAGGAATTGACTCAGATGGAAGAAGGAAGCACTACAATAATCAAAAGAAAGCAAGAGAAAGTAAGAGAAAAGGCAAACTCAGAGTCACAGCAGAAGAAGAAGAGATTGGATTTATACCACGCCCTTCAGTACCCAAAGGAGTCTCAGAGCGGCTTACAAACTCCTTCCCCCCCCCCCACAACAGACACCCTGTGAGGTAGGTGGGGCTGAGAGAGCTCTGACAGAAACTGCTCTTTTTCAAGAACAGATGTGCCAGAACTATGGCTTGCCCAAGGTCATCCAGCAGGTGCAAGTGGAGGAGTGGGGAATCAAACCCGGTTCTCCCAGATTAGAGTCCGCACACTTAACCACTACACCAAACCGGAAGAGGAGGCCTGAGATCCATGTATCTAAAGGACCCCACCTCTTTATAAGAAGCTGTGCACCAACTGCACTTCTCTGCATAGCTGGTTTGGTACTCCCGAGATTGTTCACTCTCTTGCTACCCACACTTAGGTCTCTCTCTGCTGTTCCACTCTCCTAGTAGAAGGGCCTCCCTATGGAAATGAGAAAGGATCTGACTTTGCCAAGTTTTTGAAAGAAATATAAGACAGTTCTTCTTCTGACGGTATCTGGCTGACTCCTTTATAGAAGCATAGCCACAACTGAGACCTTTCTGTAGAACTGATCTGAGATTTATGACTCTCTTCTAGTTGTAGTTATACAGTTATGAATGTGTTTGCAGCTGTTAGTTATCTTTGAGCAGCTCTGTTGGGCCAAAAAGCTATTTGCAGCTGTTAGTTATCTTTGAGCAGCATGTTGTAAGCTCTGTTGGGCCAAAAAGCAGAACAGAAGCATTTTCATAAATAAAGTTGCCTTATACCAACAGAGTCAGAAGAGAGGAAAAATAACCAAAGTGTGCACAGGGGAGAGGTGGAGAGGCCAGTAACTGATCCCCTGAGCTTCTGCATGCAATGCATGTGCTCTTCCAATGCACTATGGACCCTAGCCATAAACAGTAACTGATGCAGGTTAGGAAGAAACAAATGGTAACAATACCTGGGGGAGTTCCATGTGCCTTATGCAGAGATACTGGGATGCTACAGGCCCCTAGCTACCTGAATCACCACTCCACCTCCCCTTCTCCCCAAACAGGGCAACTCTCCTAGACTCTCCCAGCAAAGTCACTGAAAGTGTTCCTTACCAAATCAAGATCCTCTTTGGGTACAGTGTCAAGCTTTGCTATTTTCCCTTGGAACTTCTTGGAAAGGAAGGATGATACTTCTCGGTCACAACCCTAGAAAGACCACTGCCTATTAGAGGGGCTACGCATAGTTTTACCCATGAGAACAACAGATTTCAAAGTTTCTATCCCCTGAAACTTCCTGCAAGCATGCTGCAGAACCTGTACATATAGCAGAAGCTTGTGGTACACTTTCTAGGGTGCAGCATCAGTTCATGTGGAACACTGGCCAGGCCTGCTGGACTTCTCTATTGCCCCCTGTGAACTGAAAGGACACCCCAGAATGCGCCCAATACATCCTGTACTTAAACAATGAAGGTAAGAAGAGGAGATTGGATTTATACCCCGCCCTTCACTACCCAAAGGTGTTTCAGAGCGGCTTACAATCTCCTTTCCCTTCCTCTCTCCACAACAGACACCCTGTGAGGTAGGTGGGGCTGAGAGAGCTCTTGACAGAAACTGCTCTTTTTCAAGAACAGCTCTTATCAAAGCTACGGCTTGCCCAAGGCCATCCATCCAGGTGCAAGTGGAGGAGTGGGGAATCAAACCTGTTTCTCCCAGATTAGAGTCCACGCACTCAACCACTACACCAAACTGGTAAGACAGGTAGAAGTTGGTAGGCAAGTTTTCATGGTTCAGCCTGACTAACCTTCGTACTGAGGAATTCCTGATAAACTTCCAAGAAGCTGCACCTCCCATGGCCCTCTGGAACATTGTTTGAAAACGATTACAGACAAATGCAGGGTCCTGTCCATTAGACTAGAGCTTCTGAGTCAGCTGTGATTGCATACACACAGACATAAACATAAACACCCTCCCTATAAAGCATATTCACATTTTGAAGCAATTTAATTGGCTCCAGAGAACTTTCAGACCAATAAAGGTGTGCAGTTTTAGGAGTGGGCCAAGAAATTTATACCAACCTTTCGGGTTGCAATATAGAAATACGGCCTATAGGGCAATGCCACCTAGAAAAGAGCAAAGATGGTGAGACACAAGCACACTAAACAACAACAAAAAAGGAGAGACATTTTTCTTCCATGAGCTTTGCAATGTCCACCTCTTAGAGCTCTGTTAAAATGCTGTTTCCCCCCTCCATGAATGAAAGGGAGGTGTGAAAAAGTTGACCCTCTCAGCATTCTATTCAGTTTTTCATGAAATGGGGAAAAATCTAACTGTGCAGAGAACAGCATTTAAGTGACAAAGGACAAGAGAAGTAAAGCAAAATAAATCCCATGTAGAGGACAAGTAACTAATTTAGAGGGTATGCTTATTCACAGCAGGCTAGAGGACAAACCTCTCGGATACTCCTTTCCTTTGATATCATACCCTGTTCCCCTCCTTCTTAAACAGCTACTCACCTTAAACCTACTCCCATCCTCCTGAATGAAATAATAGTCCACAGCACTGACCAAGCGTTTATCTTCATCCAAAACTTCTGTCTAGAACAGAGAATGCCACTGAATGCAACCAATGAAACAGACAGCTCTACTACCCACCCCCAAGGATCTATCTAAACCTTGAGAATTAGTGTAAGAGCAAAAAGATTCTTAAACTCCACACAAGTTTTTAATATTTTTTTCCAGAAAGGAGAGACAGAAAAATGCCTTTTATGAAATGGGGTCGGTGGGTGGGCAGTGCCTACCCCCGATGCTCTCAATGAATAGTAAGTAGTTCCATTTTAGAGTCTTTTCTTCATTAACTTTTTCAATAAAATAATCTTAAACTTAATTTATCAATTACACCCTGTATAGCTACTTCTAGTGAAGTAAAGTGATCCTTATTAATTTCATTTCCTATCAAGGTCAATGTCTGGATGCTGGCTCCCTTAGCTTGTGGGAAGCAATGACGCTTTGCCCTCCCTCCACAGCAACCACAGGAAATCAAAGTCATTTTGGCATTCAGCAGAAAAAATGTCAGTGGAACTCTAGAGAGGAGACATTAAAGGAAAAGTAAAAACAGTTTCATACTGGATGCATGTTGATCAACCAGCCTGTTCTCTCTGCAGGTTCCTTCATCCTTTCAAACCCAAACTGTCCATCTATCTTGTCTGTCCATTGGCTGCGCTCCAAGCGCCTCAGGGCAGAGAGTGAGGAGCCATCATCACTGTGGCAAGAGAATGCAAAAAAATATCAGTACCTCATTGGCAAAATCACTTCAACAGTGGAGCCAGTAAACACTTAAAAAACAACAACAGTTGCGGCCCGTGTACACCACAATTCCCACATAAGTACAGAAAAGCTGGAAAACAACACAGGCTGCAGAATATAGCTGACCAAGAAATCTCAACTCTCTTTTTCTTTCATTTAAAAGAAAGTTTCTAGCACAAGGTTGCAAATATATTCTCTTGCATGACCACTGAGCATGATCAGAGTGCATCCAGTCGCAGAAAGTGCATAAGCACTAAGCCTCATGCATGTTCACCTGATACAATGTGCACAGCATAAGCAGAGGATTTTGCTTATTAATCAGTCATAATACACGTTCTCCGTTATGTACATGGACTGGGAAACACTTGAAATCCTTATATATTTCATCATCTGCTGGCTGTACAATTTATTTATTACGGTAACTGGACAACACACACAATTGTTCTTGCTGCCAATCTTGCACAAGTTGCCAACAGGCCTCCACTTGGGCTCATTACAAACACACATACCCCAATTCTGATGCCAAAGTCTGCTTTTCTTTGCTGTGTTAGCCTCTGCCAAGGAAAAGTTCTATCCAGTTTATACCAAAAGGTTCTTCCCTCTGATTGACTCAAACCCTCTGATTGACTCAAACAGTTTACACCAAAAGGTTCTTCCCTCTGATTGACTCAAACTGGACTATTTAGAATTGTCTACTGAAGTCACACTCCTATGTCACCAGTCAGCCTAAGATTAGAGATGTGCACCATGGAAAAAAGTTGGCATTTTTCAAATCTGGATATCAGGGAGCCAAAAAAAATCACTATGCAGTTATTTGGGTTGCAAATAGCAGTTTGGTATTTTGATCAGTTTTCCCCCACCTCAGGTTTCTGATATTATTATGCTCTATTATGTCCCATAGGGAATCTTTGTTGGGAGCTGGAGGGGCTGCGTTTTAAGCTAATGATAACAAGATTGCCGCAGAGCTGCTGGTGCCTGTCCACTGAATAGCTGCCTAGGTTCAAGTGTACTGGACCAATAGGCTGGCTCTATGGGCCCCTGAACAGGGTGCCCCCACCCATCCTGGGTGAACATTGTCAGCCTAACCTACTTCATAGGGTTGATGTGAGGATAAAATGGAGGAGAGGAGAACATATAAGCCTCTTTGGTCCCCACTAGGGAGACGGTGGGGTATAAAGAAAGTAAATAAGTATTCAAGGACACTACTTCACGTATTGAATGATAAAGCGGGACTAGCACCAGCAAAGACCAGACCCCCAGAATTCAGCTCCACCTCATTCTTGAGCCGGGGGGAGGAACACTTCACAGATGCTCAGAGACCAAGAAATACTGGTTGAGATCAAGAACGTTTGCAGCTTGGAGAGCAGACCCCCTCCCCGGCACTCTGCACATGCACAGCCGTGCCCCCTCAACCATCTCACCGCGGCGTCTCTTCGTCGGCGTCCCCAGCGGGGGCGGCCCGCTGCCAGCGGCGGCCCCCGCCGCCCTTCTTCTGAGCCATCCCAGCCAAGACCTGCCTACTGCCTGAGTCCCTCTCAGAGTTTCGCGCGCTTAGGGAAACCTCGCGAGACGTACCATAACTCTCACGCGATTTACTATTACGAACGGCCGGGCATGCCAAGCTAAGACAGCGTTCGTGCATCACCACCTATCACGACCCGGTTTCTGGGCCCGCCCCCCTGCTTTCCATCCAATGGGATTAAAGGTAGCCGCCCACTTCCGTGTCTTTTGTTGTCTCAAGTACTTGCGATGCCTGGCAACGCCCCCGACGGCTCTTTCTCCTTCTCCCTTGCAACTCTCCAGATTGGCCGACGGGATTATATTAATAGCAAGAGCAGTCATTCTTCATTCTCTTTATTTAGACCCACGGGTGGGAAGGTGGGTGCCCGCCCCCTATTACCCATCTATAGCACATAAAAACGTTTAATCCCGCCCCTCAGAGAGAAAAGTATTCGCCTTTCCTCAGCCTGGGTTTGCCTCCTTTTCTTGCCCCGCCCCCTTACCCAGTGTATTCTCTTCCCCTTTCCCTGATTGGCTAATATTGTGGGTAGATGCCACGCGGGGGTGATGCGGGGTTGTCCGAAGGGACCCGGAGAAAAAGACCTTTGATTCTTATTGGGGCAAGGAGGGTTGAGCGCATGCTCAGTGGCTGTGCTTCCTCCGCTCGGGTCTGCGCGATGTCTCCGGTATTTTCCAAGCCCGAATCGGGGCCCCTGCCCCAGAAGTTGCTCGCGCGTTACTTGCTCCTGCTGCGCCTCTACCCGGTGCTCACTAAAGCCGTGTCCAGGTGCGTGTAAAGATTAGCCGGGTCTGCAGTTCTGAGTTCGCTTCCCTGGTTGGGAGTAAAGACCTATCGAACTCCATGGGACTTACTTCCGAGTAGGCATGCAGCCGTGTCCTGATGGAATCCCAAAGTTGCTGCCGTTATGCATGCTTGGCTGGGAACAAGATTCTCTGGACACTGTGGGCCTTACTTCCGAGTAAATCTGCTTACCAGTACTTTCCCTTTCCCCCCTTTCCCTTTGTAATTTCTGTTGCGTCTCCGTTGCGTTGAAGAATGCGGTGCCTGGTACCCTCCCACGGCAGCTTCCCTATCCCTGACTGCGGGCTGTCACAAAATGGACTTCTGCCCTTGCTGGGAGTGGAATGCGAGGACCAACTCGCGTGTTCCAAACCCCGCAGCATCGACCTCAGGCATTGTTGAGTCCCCATGGAGTTTCGGGCAGCTTGAATCAACGGAAAACAATCGTAAACCCCGCTTATCCTAAGGAGCAGGTTTACTGTCATGAGAGCCCCCACCTTCAAATCCCCACTTTCAACGGGACTTCATTTATTAATAAATACGCTCACAGTTCAATCGTATGCATGTCTAATCAGGAAAAGCCCTGTTATATTCAGTGAGGCTTACTGCTGGATAAATATGCATAACAGTTGTAAATTATACAAAACATACAACCTGACCCCAGCAGGTTTACTCAGCAATAAGACCCACTTAATTCCAAGGGATTTAATTTCTCGGGGAAGTAATGCTGCAGCTCTAAGTAAAATTTGCAGTTTAAACTTACGCATGTTTACTCAGGAGTGAGTTCTGCTGTGTTCAGTGGGGCTTACTCCCAAGAAAGTGTGCATAAGCTTGGAGTCTTATTTTTTTAAAATCTGTTTTAATTCTGGCACTTGTGCCTCGTTGTTAGCCACACTGAGCCTTCGGGGAGGGCGGGATATAAATCCATTTAAAAAACAAAAAAACAAAAAACCCCAGTTCAGTTCCTTATTTGGTGCACTGAGTTCAAGGGGACTTAAAACTAGTGTACTTGGCATTGTGTCCTTGCTTTCTGATTGAGGAGGGGCTGCATGTTTAGGCAGGGGCAGTGGCTCAGTGGTAGAGCATCTGCTTGGTATGCAGAAGGTCCCAGGTTCAATCCCAGGCATCTCCCAGTAAGGGGATCAGGTAATCAGTGGGTTGAAAGACCTCTGCCTAAGATCATGGGGAGCTGCTGCCAGTTTGAGTTGATGATACTGATCTTGCTGGATTAAAGGTCTGATTCTGTATAAGGCAGCTTTGTGTGTTCGTGTTTACTGAGAAGTAAGTCCCACCATGCTGAATGGGGATTACTTACAAGTAAGGATGTTTAAGGGGAGGGGCAAGTCTTAATGTTAGCCTTTTTGGTTGGAAGAAAGTTTCCTGGAAAACGTGACTTAGGATTTGTTGCAAAGCATGCATGGCTTAGAGATTTATTCTTGGGGTTTTGAAAGTTGACACTTGTCCACAGATTTCATACTTGGATAGAGCAAATTTAGAGTCCAGTGGCACCTTTTAAGACCAACAAAGGCTCATACCTTCAATAAACCGTTGGCCTTAAAGGTGCCACTGGACTCTAAATTTGTTCTACTGCTTCAGACTAACACGGCTGCCCACCTGGATCTATAGTTGGATAGGAGAGTTATTAACTCTAGCAACACACTGCAAGACAAGTGGGATTCTTTAGAAGTATTCAGGTTGTTTGGGCAAGCTGCCTTGCAATGTTTTACCCATCGGGGTTCAGCATCCGTAAGGAAATATGGTGGCCAGCCAATGATCGCCATGTTCTGTAAGTACCTCGAACACCTGAGAGATGTCTGGCCCACTTTGAAGATTAGGTATCATTGCCCTAGCATAATTGGCTCCTCTTCTCTATAATGACTACTAGTCTTTCCTCCCAACGGCATGGATCCATGATGTTATGGTATGCGGCACGAGGGAATGTGGGAGCAAAGCGTTCGGGGTGTCTCTGGTTGTTGCAAGCTACCCGTGTCTCTTAAGCATCAGCAGGTGCAGCTCCTTGAGCTTTTCCACAAGTAGAAGCATGTCACTGAGTGAGGCTGCCAAATGCAAAACCCTTGCAGGGTGGGGACTGGTGTCTGCGCCGCTGCCTTAGCACGTGATCTTTTTAATCTTTCCTGTGTGGGAGTTGGGGTGTTTGGGCCCTCCTCTGGCTTCTTGCGCATGAAGAAGTTGCTTCACCTTCTGCTCCCCTTTTGCTTTCTTAGGACAGAAATGGGAGAAAAGCTGGGGGGGGGGGAGGTGATGCACCTCACGGAGCTCTGCTCTATCTAGCCCAGAGCTGTCTCCTCTGACTGGCAGTGGCCCTCTGGGGGTGGAGCTCTTTCCTGACCACGCTGTTTGCAATCCTGACGGTGCCAGCCATACTGGGATGTTCTGAACGCAAAGCCCCTGCTTTACCCCTGCGTGGTAGCCCCTCCAGTTTGGTGTAGTGGTTAAGTGTGCGGACTCTAATCTGGGAGAACCGGGTTTGATTCCCCACTCCTCCACTGCACCTGCTGATGTGACCTTGGGTCAGTCACAAGCTCTGGCACAGCTGTCCTTGAAAAAGAGCAGTTTGTGTCAGAGTTCTCTCAGCCCCACCCACCTCACAGGGTGTCTGTTGTGGGTTGGGGAAGGGAAAGGAGTTTGTAAGCCGCTCTGAGACTCCAAGTGAAGGGCGGGGTATAAATCCAATCTCTTCTCTTCTTCTTCTCCCTTGAGAGCCATTATTCTATAAGGGTATTTCCCAATCACGTTCCTTGCACGTATTCTGATTTATGATGTTCCTCCCTGTGTGAGTAATAACTCCTTTTACGCAATCGTTTGGCTGGAGGTAATAAGCTCTCCATTGGCTTATGCTT
>NW_015174958.1:6804-10502 GCF_001447785.1 Gekko japonicus | reverse complement strand
AGGGTACCTTTCTATTCTCTGCCTACCCAAATCACACAGCCACTCCTGTCTCTTTGTGACCTTCTTCCCCCACCCCCTTTCCTTGAGGTCTGTTTTCCACAGTGCTGCCAGCCTGCTTCCTCCTTTAGCCTGTCTCTTTACTGGTTCTGTCGGCGTATTGCCTGTTCTGTGGGAGGGCGGGATATAAATCCAAAAAATTTAAAAAAACACAAAAACCCCCAGTTCAGTGCCTGATTTGGTGCACTGAGTTCAAGGGGACTTGGCATTGTGTCCTTGCTTTCTGATTGAGGAGGGGCTGCATGTTTAGGTAGGGGCAGTGGCTCAGTGGTAGAGCATCTACTTGGTATGCAGAAGGTCCTAGGTTCAATCCCAGGCATCTCCCAGTAAGGGGATCAGGTAATCAGTGGGGTGAAAGATCTCTGCCTAAGATCATGGGGAGCTGCTGCCAGTTTGAGTTGATGATACTGATCTTGCTGGATTAAAGGTCTGATTCTGTATAAGGCAGCTTCGTGTGTTCGTGTTTACTGAGAAGTAAGTCCCACCATGCTGAATGGGGATTACTTACAAGTAAGGATGTTTAAGGGGAGGGGCAAGTCTTAATGTTAGCCTTTTTGGTTGGAAGAAAGTTTCCTGGAAAACGTGACTTAGGATTTGTTGCAAAGCATGCATGGCTTAGAGATTTATTCTTGGGGTTTTGAAAGTTGACACTTGTCCACAGATTTTGTACTTGGATAGAACAAATTTAGAGTCCAGTGGCACCTTTTAAGACCAACAAAGGCTCATACCTTGAATAAACCTTCATTGGCCTTAAAGGTGCCACTGGACTCTAAATTCTACTGCTTCAGACCAACACGGCTGCCCACCTGGATCTATAGTTGGATAGGAGAGTTATTAACTCTAGCAACACACTGCAAGACAACTGGGATTATTTAGAAGTATTCAGGTGGTTTGGGCAAGCTGCCTTGCAATGTTCTACCCATCGGGGTTTAACAGCCAATGATTGCCATGTTCTGTAAGTACCTCAAACACCTGAGAGATGTCTGGCCCACTTTGAAGATTAGATATCATTGCCCTAGCATAATTGGCTTCTCTTCTCTATAATGACTACTAGTCTTTCCTCCCAGCGGCATGGATCCATGATGTTATGGTATGCGGCACGAAGGGAATGTGGGAGCAAAATGTTCGGGATGTCTCTGGTTGTTGGGAGCTACCCATGTCTCTTAAGCACCAGCAGGTGCAGCTCCTTGAGCTTTTCCACAAGCAGAAGCATGTCACTGAGCGAGGCTGCCAAATGCAACACCCTTGCATGGCGGGGACTGGTGTCTGCGCCGCTGCCTTGGCACGTGATCTTTTTAATCTTTCCTGTGTGGGAGTTGGGGTGTTTGGGCCCTCCTCTGGCTTCTTGCGCATGAAGAAGTTGCTTCACCTTCTGCTTCCTTAAGACAGAAATGGGAGAAAAGCTGTGGGAGGAGGTGATGCACCTCACGGAGCTCTGCTCTGTCTAGCCCAGAGCTGTCTCCACTGACTGGCAGTGGCCCTCCGGGGGTGGAGCTCTTTCCTGACCACGCTGCTTGCAATCCTGACGGTGCCAGCCATACTGGGATGTTCTGAACGCAAAGCCCCTGCTTTACCCCTGCGTGGTAGCCCCTGCCTTGAGAGCCATTATTCTATAAGGATATTTCCCAATCATGTTCCTTGCACGTATTCTGATTTATGATGTCCCTCCCTGTGTGAGTAATAACTCTTTTTACGCAATCGTTTGGCTGGAGGTAATAAGCTCTCCATTGGCTTATGCTTCTAGATCTATGTATGTAATCATGGAGGAAACCCCTAGATTACAGCACGTTAAGAGCAAGGGAAGGAGCCCCACAATGCATAGAACAGGCCCCTCCAAGGGCCCTGGGCTTCCCTGCCAGATCCCGGTGTGGAGGGTGGACGCATTATTGTGGTGCGATGTTCCCTTCTGGCTGAGAAGCTGTTATACCAGGATGGTGGTGGCAGAAGAAGAAGAAGAGAAGAGATTGGATTTATACCCCGCTCTTCACTACCCAAAGGTGTCTCAGAGCGGCTTACAAACTCCTTTCCCTTCCCCTCCCCACAACAGACACCCTGTGAGGCAGCCCATCTCGTTCTGTGTGAACAAATCTGACTAGTCTGGAGAGCTTGATGGGCCCTCCATATTCTGAAGTACACCTGAAGAATAGGTACTTGGGATAAAAAAACACTGAAGGGTAGTTGCTTTCATGTGTTACTTGTCTTCCGTTACACTTGTGTTTGATTGGCCATGGTGAGAAACAGGATGCTGAGCTCGGTAATCCTTTTGGTGTGGTCCAGCAGAGCCCATTCGATGCTCTCAAGTCCAAGATGAGGTTGTTGAATGGAGCTGCTTCTGTCGTGAACCACTGTGGCACAAATCCTTACTGGTCTTTTTGGGCAGGCTGACTGGTGTGGCTTGGGGTGGGGGGTGGAGGGGAGCGGCAAGGGAAGCTAGTCAGAGCTGACCTACACATGGAGATAGGTCATATGGTGTGGCTACTTGGGACTTCCTTTTGGGCTGCAGGTGGGGGATTTCACCTTTGTATTAACAACCCACCCTGGAGAAGAAAAGTAAAACCTCCCTGCCTGCAGAGAACATTTTCTCCTTGAGCTGCTAAAGTGAGAATCTTCTCCCTTACACTTTCCCTTTCTGTGGGCAGGGAAAACAAATTTACCACGGAGAAGTTCAAAGGCATGCCCTTCTGTTTTCTTTAAGATGCCATGTGCACCCTTTTCTGTGCCTGGGCCTGAGCACCACCCTTGCCTGGAATGAGTTGCTTACATGACCTTTTTGGTTTTGGCCCCAGACGTTGATCTCCTCTCCCTCTCTCTCCCCCACAGTGCCCTTCTGTCGGCTCTCGGAGCCTCCTGTCTCAGATCATTGAGAAGAGCCGGAAAAAGAAAGGCCCTTCGAGGAGTTTCGACTTGGGCGAGCCTTTGAGATTTGCCACCTATGGGTAAGCTTGTGGGCGGGGAGGAGGCGGTGGAGGCCGCACCTTGGAAGCTCTGAGCAGATTGCTGGATTGCAAAGCATGATGCCAAAAGCCTATCAAGATCTAAAGGGTGTATCTGTGGCTGCCTTTTGGGAACAGGCAGGTGTTGCTACTCCATGCAGCCACAGTAAGGGCTGGCTAGTTCACATCCGTGTGTGAACTTCATAACTTGCTGCCCTTTGGTTACCTGACCCCCCCCCCGCTTCCAAAAGCCTATCAAGATCTAAAGGGTGTATCTGTGGCTGCCTTTTGGGAACAGGCAGGTGTTGCTACTCCATGCAGCCACAGTAAGGGCTGGCTAGTTCACATCCTCGTGTGAACTTCATAACTTGCTGCCCTTTGGTTACCTGACCCCCCCCCCCGCTCCCAGCCCCCAGGGTACCTTTCTATTCTCTGCCTACCCAAATCACACAGCCACTCCTGTCTCTTTGTGACCTTCTTCCCCCACCCCCTTTCCTTGAGGTCTGTTTCCCACAGTGCTGCCAGCCTGCTTCCTCCTTTAGCCTGTCTCTTTACTGGTTCTGTCGGCGTATTGCCTGTTCTGTCGCCTTTTCTTCAGCCTCTCTGCCTGTGGATCTTCTCCCGTCCCTTTCCAGACCTTGTCCTCTTAACCTGCTGTGGATGCCTCTCTTCCCCCTTTCAAGCCAACAGCATACCACCCCGTCTGTG
>NW_015174958.1:911-5300 GCF_001447785.1 Gekko japonicus | reverse complement strand
TCTTATTTCTACTTTTAAAGACAGAAGAAGAAGAAGAAGAGAAGAGATTGGATTTATACCCCGCCCTTCACTTGGAGTCCCAGAGTGGCTTACAAACTCCTTCCCCTTCCCTTCCCCACAACAGACACCCTGTGAGGTGGGTGGGGCTGAGAGAATACCACTACACCAAACAGGACAATGGGAACTGGGGGGCAAGTGGGTGGGTGTTGCAACTTGCCCAGGGCCACTGCTGGTTTGCTCAGCGGGGTCTCCTCTAAATGCAAAGCCGTGTTTTCTTCCAGACACCCCCTGGGTTACAGTAACGTGCATTCTGCTGAATCAGACCAAAAATCTGTTCAGCCTTCTGCTTCCAGCAGAGGTTGCTTGTTGTCATCATCTGCTGTTCAGAGATATACTGCCTCTGTACATGAGGGTTCCATTTAAGTTTCATGGCTAAGAGCTGTTGATGGGCCCAGTCTCCTCCATGAAGTGGAAGTCTTCTCAACTAGCCACGGTTGCCATCTCAAACGTTCGTGAATCCCGTGCTCGTGTGGTGGAAGAAATCCTTCATTTTGCATCCCCCCCCCCGGTCATCGCTTGTTGTCATCATCTGCTGTTCAGAGATATACTGCCTCTGTACATGAGGGTTCCATTTAAGTTTCATGGCTAAGAGCTGTTGATGGGCCCAGTCTCCTCCATGAAGTGGAAGTCTTCTCAACTAGCCACGGTTGCCATCTCAAACGTTCGTGAATCCCGTGCTCGTGTGGTGGAAGAAATCCTTCATTTGGTCAATCTGAAAAAAATGGGGCTAACTTGAGTTCTGATCTTCCGAGAGAAGAAGGAAGAGAGAGGAAAATTCCATCTGTCCACTCTGTTCGAAACTTTATAGACTTCTGTCACAATTCCCACTCCTGCGTCCCCTTCCCTGTCGTGGATCCAGCCATCCGTGGACCTTGCAGGACGGGACCTTCCTGCTTTCCCTTCTGCTCTAAACACCCACTGAGCCCCCTCCCCTCCCCGAAATTTTGTCTCTGGGGTTCGGCAGACCCTCGGGAACTGTGTTGGGAGCAAAATGGGGGGGAGGGGATCTGCAGTAGGAGGGGGAGCTGGTGATAGCCGCAAAAGAAAACCCCGTCTCCTCAGAGGAGCTGCCAGGTGAGCTAGTCCATCTTTTATGGATGATGTCTACGTTCAAGTTCTGGTTATTAGCCCCCCCCCCCAATAATTTACAGTCTTCATCTGTGCTCTTCCTATGATCCTTTGGTGTACGCAGTTGGTTCTCACTTTACAGATGGTAACCGTGGATGAGGTCTGGCCATTTGCCAAAGGTGTGTTGTGGCCAGGTGGAGACTTGAGCCTTGTGCCTTTCAGCCACACAAGCCACCCAGAGTCCCCTGGACCTCCCTCCCTGCTCGAGTCAAGGGGGATAGTTGATTTGGAGTAATCCTGAATCGCCTGCTTTGGCAGCCCGCTGAGTTTTTCCTCTCTCTGTTCTCGGTTTTCTTCTCCCCCCAGTTCCGAGTGCTGTTTGGAAACCTGGTGGCCCTCTTCTGGTTTGCCTACCTGGCCTCTGTCAAGAAGTGACTGTGCGGGAGTGCCGTGGGTTTGGGCTCAGCAGCTCCCTCTGGTGGAGAAACCCGACCTTTGTGCTTGGTGGGAGGAGCGCAAAAAGGCGGTTCTGCCCCGGGGAGAAATGATTGCTGGCGCACTCCAGGAGCTCTGCGACGATTCCCACTCCCTGTAATCCAAGCTGCTACTTTCTCCTCACAATTTCTGGAGCCTGGCGAAAGGGCCCCGCTCACTTTGAGAGCTGTGATTCTTACCATCTCACTTGTCCTAACAATCACACACCTAACTGAGCCTTTATTGGTTTTCATTTATTTTAATTTTGTTTCTAATTTGTGCTGAGGCAGCAGCAGGCAATAACGGTTTTTTTTTAAAAATGGTGCTTAATAGAATGGGTGAAACTGTGCCCTGGGATCGGGGGAAACCAACACAAGCCTTTTTTTTTTTTTGGTCTCTGAAAACGAAAAGGAATAAAACTTTAAAAATCTTTTAAATGGCAAACAAAATGCCTGATTTTAGCTTGTTCCCGTGGTATCTTATTTCCCTCGAGTACAAGATTCAGTGAAAAACAGGGCTGTTTCCACTCGGCTCTCAACAATAGATTAACAGTGTGGTCCTAAGCAGAGTTGCACCCATCGAAGTCCACTGAAGTCATCTTGCTTAGAAGGGCATAACTGTGCTTAGGATGGCTTTGCGATGTTCTGCAGTGAATCGGAATTCTGCATACGCGCCTTTTCCCCTCTGCCGTTCTCTCTCTCTAAACATAGTAATGCCCCTGCCATGACTCATGTAGTCCTTTTCCTGGGCCTTCAACCGCTAGAGGTGTGCCACTTGTTGAAACAGCTTTGGACTTTGTAGCCCAGGTGATACTGCTACTTTTGGAGCTGGCTTCAATCTTTTTGGACGTTTGTATTCCGCTTCTTCGATGCAGATCACAACAAAGGGAAAACATACAAATGTACTATAAATATGCAATTAGCAATGAAAGCCCAGTCCCCTACAGAGAAGCCAATACAACACTGTAAAGGCAAGTCCCCAGTCTGATGTATAGAACTGCAACCACCACCAGAATCCAGAATTAGCCAAATTCTCTCTGAAAAAGGACTGACTGGGATGTCTTTCTGAGGGCTGGTGTGGATTCCTCTCCCTCTCAGGAAGCCCATTCCACGAGGAGGGGGCAGCACCAGAGTAGGCTCTAAGACGGGGTCTCCAACGTGGTGCATGTAGTTGCCGCGGCACCTGCTGACACCTTTCCTAGCGCCCGCCAAGTGTTTCTAGAAAGTGATTGTGACCAGTTGGAGCTTTTGCCCAACAAGGTGTCTGATTGGCCATTGGAGATTTGATTGGTTGTGCCCCCACGACACAAGGATCTTCACTGTGTGACTGAAAGTGAGCTGCGGTAGCCATTTTGTGGCTGGCTCCGCCTTCTGCAGCAACCATTTTGTTGCAGCCCTTTTGTGGCTCTGCCCACTGCGCTGTTTCAGAAGTCTAAAGGTGCCCCCAGGCTCAAAAAGGTGGGGGACTCCCACTGTAAGACATGGGGATGCCAAAGGAGCCAGTTGCAGCCCAGGCACCAAGAATGGAGCTGTCCAAAGCTGTCTATGCAGGCTCAGTCGGGTCGGAGATGAATATCTCCCGGTTCAGACCAGTGGCTGGCCTCTCTTCTCCTGGGGCAAAAGTCCCCTTTGCACTGCCTCCCTGTGTGTAACGTGCACCAATGAGAATGAGGCACAGGAGAGTTGATCTAACTCTGCGCATGACTTGAATTCACGCAAGTTCTTGTATCAGGCAGGGAGCCGGTCTAAAGTCTCTGGTGACATTTCTAAAAAATCTCAGTCCTTTTTGAAAGAAGTCAAGAGCAGCATGTGCACTTCTCTGTCTTCCCTTTGTAGTAAGCCTGTAAAGAAAGCCAGGTTGCAAGGGAATGGCTTTCCCCCAAGGTGACCCGGGGACTTCAGTGTGGACTGAAAGCCAGGTCCCCCTGATTTAACCTTTCCCCCCTCCACCATGCTAGTCTTCTATTCGCCTCCAGTCTTCTTGCTAGGTTAAAGATCCTTGGGAGTAAAATCAATACATCAGCATCAGTCATGCGACCTAGAAAAGCGTTGTAAAGCAAGTGTTGTTCTTTCCAGACAAGATAGTTGTTTGCAGTGCTTCTCTTTCGACGTTGCGTCAACTCCCAGCATGTTTTGACTGCTGATGTCACATGTTGGCAGATAATGAAAGATGAGCGGTGCTGAGTTAAACTGTTTTTCTTTCTTTCTTTGACTTTCTGAATCTGCCACAGACGAATCTCATTTTGTTACCGTTCTGCTAAATGTGATGCTTTGTGGACTTGATCGCATCTTACTAGCGAACTGAGCCAGTCTTTATTTTTTAAAAAAACCCAACAGTCAAATTCCCAGCTCTGCCTGAAATTGGAAGCCGCTCCTGATGAGTGTGTTTGAGTTGATCGATCCAGATGATGTTGTTCTTGTTTGTCTGAAGGGCTCGTGTGGATGAGGGAGATCCAAAGGCAGGGCTTTAATGGGGACAGGTGCTACCTTGAATTCTTTGGGCCTTCGTCTCCTGCTGATGGATTCAGGAGGAGGACTCAGTCTTCCAGTCTGTTAAATGGGGCCATTGCTGTGCCACTGATTTGTAGTTCCCTTTTAAATGTACACTGTCTTTTCAGCCAAAGTTTGTTCCCTCTGCAGTTCACTGCCATTAAAATCTGTCTTGAAGCTATTAGGAATAAATGGAGAGTTGGGGGAGAAACCTGGAAGCTCCCTTTGGAGTTCATGGGGAGGGTGTTGCTTGTAGCTTGCCTGACTAGCTTGGTCTTTTTGACACAGTTCAGGAATG
>NW_015174958.1:0-440 GCF_001447785.1 Gekko japonicus | reverse complement strand
GTTGGAGTCCTGGATTAGGACTGAGTCGACCCTTGCTTGGTGTCTCTCAAGATAGCCTACCTCACAGGGGCGCTCTGAAGATGAAATGGAGGAGAACTGGGTCTGAATCCTTTCTCAGGCCATGACACTCACTGAAGGTTTGCTTTCGGCTAGTCGCTCCATCTCAGGCTAACTTCCCATGCAGGGGTGTTTTGAGGGAGGAAGTGCCGTTCTTCCGTGCAGGCCACCCTGAGCATCTTGAAGGAAAGGAGGGATACGGCAAGTGAATGAATGGCGGTGTGGGGGGAGATCAAGCTTCAGGTCCCAGGGAGCAAAGGACGGTGAACAGATTATGAACCAGACTGTTGAGGAAGGAAGAGTGGGTGAGGGGGACATAACTCCCAGGAACTGTGCAAATTGTGGGGGGCCCACGGAGCTGGGCCAGTCGTGCCATTTTTTCT
>NW_015174957.1:41236-128562 GCF_001447785.1 Gekko japonicus | reverse complement strand
TCGTATCTAGCGCATGCGTGGATCTCCCCCGCCAGTCATGATGACCTGACCCTAGACATGGCGTTGAAGGAGGCGGCAGCGTATGAGAAGACACATGAAGACTGCTGCAGTAAGGCGGTCCATTGCACTGACACGGCAGCAGCTACCGATGGCTCTGATGAGGAGGAAGTTCTGCAAGTGCATCACCCATCACAGTGACTGCCACGTCCATTGGGGTCCTCCTCAGACAAGGCATCCTCATCCTCAGCTTCCCGCTCCAGCTGTGGGGAAGCGCACGAACGTAGGATGTGCCAGTTCTGGGACGCCGTCTGCTGGTCGTGCAACAAGCAAGTCCACATCACTCGCGTTTGCCGCTCCCGAGGACAGCGCTGAGGAATGTCCGTCCGTCAGGAGTCTTCTGATCTACACACCATCGCAATCCACCACCAGCAGCACCAGGTATTGAACTTGCCCCCGGACGGCCCTAATAAAATGCATGTCAAGGTACTGATAGAGGGGTCCCTCTGTAGGATGTAACTGGACATGGGTTTGTCCTTTACCATTATTTCCTCTGACACGCTACTCTCTCTTTGCCCACGGGGGGACCCCTCCTACAAAATCCATGGGGGTTAACGTTACAGGACTTTAACAAAAAAACCATTGCTGTCCGGGGTTGGGGCAAGTTCAGGGTGCAATATAAGGACATTAATGGACTGTTGGACTTGCTGGTGGTGGAGGGCCAGCTCACGAGTCTGCTGGGCCTCTCGTGGTTCATGCCACTGGGGTTCACAATCTCAGGGGTAAATCAGGTCTGGCCGCTGGACTTTACACCCATTTGTGATGAATTTCCAAAAGTATTTGATGGCACACTAGGCAAATACACCGAGGTGCTGGTGACCCTTGATCTCAACCTCGCAGTGCGGCCCATACGCATTAAAGCCCAGCATCCCCCCATAGCGCTCAAACCTAAAATCGAAGCGGAACTGGATTGCTTGGTCGCTCAGGGGGTGTTGGAACCAGTCACCCATGCTAGGTGGGAGACTCCAATTGTGACCCCGGTTAAGCCAAACAGGGATGTGAGAATATGTGCGGACTATAAATGCACTATTAATAAGGTGCTGCAGGACCATGCGTATCCTGTGCCAGTGGTCAGCCTTGTGTTAGCTGCACTAGCGAGCACCCAGGTCTTCGGCAAACTGGACTTGGCCAGGCGTATCAACAGCTGCCAGTTGATGCCACCACTGCCGAGGCCCAAACGATAGTCACACATAAGGGGGCCTTCAAAGTTAACCGTCTACAGTTTGGGGTGTGCGTGGTGCCCGGTATCTTTCAATCGTTTATGGATTCTCTCCTTAAAGGGATCCTGGGAGTTCAGCCTTTTCTAGATGACGTGTTCATCGCGGCCCCAGACTCTTCCTCCTTTCTGCTCCAGCGCTTCGACTCTATCGGCCTAAAAGTAAAACGCAAAAAACGCCTCTTGGGGGTGCCCAGGGTGGAGTTCTTGGGGTTCACGGTGGATGCCCAGGGTATCCACCCCACGGATAACAAGGTCCACACCTTCACACAGGCACACCCACCCATGTCCAAGGCGGAGTTGCAGGCCTTCCTTGGACTTTTAAATTTTTATCACTCCTTTCTACCCCTCAAGATCGCAGTGGTGGAACCCCTGCATTGCCTGCTCTAAAAGACTGCCCCTTGGGTCTGGGTCCCCAAACACGATGCCGCTTTCCGAGCGGTCAAGGGACTTTTTTTTTTTTTGGTAAAAAAATTTTTTTTTTCCAGGAATACAACATATAAAACATTTCATTCTATCAATTGTCTACCCCATTCCCAGTTCCTCCCCTCCCTCCAATGGCTTCCCACAATGCTTCCACCCCTGCTCCAAATTACTTCATATCATCAACAATATCAGTTTTTCATCATTACAATCTAAAGATAACATCGTTTGACTTAATATTGATCTAAACATATTAAGTTTTGTTTCACATCCCAGTTCTTTTCCAGATAAATTTTAAAGTCATTCCATTCTCCAAAAAACTCATCGTCTTCTTTGTTATTCAGTTTTTTTGTAATCTTATCCATTTGTGCCATGAACAGAACTTTTTGTATCCATTCTTCAACCTCTGGTACCTTTTCTGTCTTCCAAAACTGAGCATAAATCATTCTCGCTGTCACTATCAGGTACCAGAGTAAAGTTTTTTTAGTCGTATTGACTTCTTCCATTTTGAGTCCCAAAAGCAGAATTTCCGGTGCTTTTTTAAAAGAACATTTCAGTATTTTTTGCATTTCATTGTGGACTTTTGTCCAAAAGTCTACAGCTTTCTCACAAGTCCACCACATATGATAAAATGAGCCCTCATGCCTCTTACATTTCCAACATTTGTTTGACATATTTTGATTCATATTTGCAATTTTCTTAGGTGTCATGTACCACCTATACATCATCTTATAACAATTTTCTTTAACATTAGTACATGTCGAGATCTTAATAGAGTTTTTCCACAAATATTCCCAAGTTTCCATATCCACTTCCTTATTCATATTAATAGCCCATTTTAACATTTGTTCTTTAACAGTTTCATCTTCAGTATACCATTTTAACAACACCTTATACATTTTAGAAATATTTTTTCCTCCTCCACTCTCCCAAACCTTTTCAATTTCATTTTTTTCCTCTCTAAAACCATAGTTTTTTTTGTCAGATCTAAAAAGATCATAAATCTGCATATATTTCAACCACTCATATTCATATTCAATTTCATTCTGCTTTTTCATTACCCACTCTGTTCCCTCTTTTTTAATTAAATCTCTATATGGCAACCAGTCTCTACCTCGCTGTCTTGAGTAAGATATCAACACTTCTACTGGTACAATCCACAATGGTCTTAAGTCACTCTGGTACTTCTTATATCTTGTCCATACCATATACAAAGCTTTTCTCACCAAGTGAAGTTTAAAAAAACTGTCCATTTTTATCTTGTCATACCATAAATATGCATGCCAGCCAAATCTACAATCATGCCCTTCCAACCCCAACAATCTGTCATTTTCAAGCTTCACCCATTGATCCATCCATGTTAGACAAACCGCTTCATAATATAGTCTAAGATTTGGCATTTGTAGACCTCCTCTTTCTTTGGCATCACAAAGTATTTTCATTTTGATCCTTGGTTTCTTGCCTGCCCAAACAAATTTTGACAACTCTTGTTGCCACTTGGCCAACAAATCCGTTTTATGCAGAATTGGTATTGTTTGGAACAGGAACATCAAACGTGGTAGGACATTCATTTTTATAACTGATATTCTTCCCATCAGTGATAAGTTCATTTTATCCCATTTCTTAAAATCTTGAGTCAGCTTAGTCCATAATTTCTCATAATTATTCTTATATAGGTCTATATTTTTTGCCGTTAATTCAATTCCAAGGTATTTTGTTTTTTTAACTACTTCACATTGTACCAGTTCTTGTAGTTCCACTTGTTTTTGTTTGATCATGTTTTTACATATAAGTTTTGTTTTATTCTTATTTACGTAAAAGCCGGCCAATTCTCCAAACTCCTTTATTTTTTGAAAAAGCAATGTCAATTTTTCTGTTGGGTTTTCCACCATAAACATTACATCGTCTGCAAATGCTCGATATTTGTATTGGTGTCCTTTATGTGTCAAGCCCTTTATTTCTTGATCGTACTGTATTTTTTGTAAAAGTATTTCCAATACCCAGATAAATAATAACGGTGATAACGGACAACCTTGCCTTGTTCCTTTCTGTACTTTGAAGTTATCTGTCAGTTCTTTATTCACATTTATTTTAGCTCTTTGTTCAGAATAGATAGCTTCAATACAATTTCTAAAATGTTGTCCCGCTTCAATCTTTTCCATCATCTGGTGCATAAAATTCCAATTAAGATTGTCAAAAGCTTTTTCTGCATCAACAAACAGAAAAGCTACTTCTTTTTCTGGGTGCTTTTCATAATATTCAATTGCGTCCATTACTATTCTTACATTGTCTCTAATCTGCCTTTTGGGTAAAAAGCCCGCTTGATCTTCAGAAATTACCGTTTGTAAATAGTTTTTCACCCTTTCTGCAATAATTTTTGCAAAGATTTTATAATCGTTGTTCAAAAGAGATATTGGCCTGTAGTTCTTTACATTTGTTGAATCTTGTCCTTCCTTTGGAATCAAAGAAATAATTGCTTCTTTCCATGAGTCCGGCACCTTTTTGTTTTCTCTTATTTCGTTGGTTAAAGCTTCCAGGACCGGGGAAATTTCTTCTTTCATCTTTTTGTAGAATTTCGCTGTAAATCCGTCCGGCCCAGGCGCCTTCCCCAACTTTGTCTCTTCTATTGCCTTCATCACTTCTTCTTTTTGAATTGGACCATTTAATAAATCTTTGTATTCCTTACTTATTTTTGGTAGTGGAATCTCCTTTAAATATGTTTTAATCTTCTCAAGATCAACTCTAGTTGTTTGGAATAGTTTAGCATAATACTTGAAGAAACATCTCTTTATTCCATTAGGATCAACGAACTCTTTTCCATCTTCTATTATTTTGGTTATCATTCTTCTCTCTCTTCTAGCCTTAAGTTGCCAAGCTAAGTATTTTCCCGGTTTGTTCGCCCCTTCAAAAGATTTCTGTTGTAACTTCTTTAAATTCCAATACATTTCCTGATTCCAAGTCTCATTCAGTTGTTCCTTCAGCAACTTTAATTCTTTAATAATTTGCTTTTTTCCAGGCTTCTTTTTTAATTCCTTTTCTTTCTGAGCAATTTTTTCTAACACTTCTGTTTGTTTTTGAAGTTTTTCCTTTTTTTGCTTCACGTTTTGCGAGATGAGAATTCCTCTCATCACCGCTTTATAAGCATCCCATACAATCTGTATCGGTGTTTCTTTATTTAAATTTTGTTGAAAGAATTGTTTCGTTTCTTCCTTTAACATCTCAATTACCGTTTTCTTATCCAACAAGTCTTCATTAATCCTCCACAGAAAGGGTTTTTTCCTTTCTGTGGAACTCCATACCACCGGATTGTGATCTGAATTACATCTTGGCAAAATTTCAGTCTTATGTGTTTTCATTGATAATTCTTCAGACATCCAAATCATATCAATTCTGGAAAAAGAGCAATGTCTATTGGAATAAAAAGTAAAGTCTTTCTGCATCGGGTTCCATTTCCTCCAAACATCTTCTAATTTTTCTTGCTTAACTAATTCAAAAAAATTCTTTGGCAATTTTCCGCTGAATTCGTTGTCCTTTTGTGGTTTTCTGTCTAGACGATCTATTGTCCCATTAAAGTCTCCGGCCATAATAACTTGCTCATAAGTCAATTGTTGTAATTGGTCAGTTATATCCTTAAAAAATTTTTCCTTTGCTCCATTGGGTGCGTACACGTTGATCAACAATGTTTTTTTCTGCTGAATCATTAATTCCACACCCACGTATCTGCCATCTATGTCCTTAAAAATTTCTGTAGGTTGTAACTCCTTCTTCACATATGTCACAACTCCTTTTTTCTTGTTTGAGGCCGCAGAACAAAATTCAATTCCAAATAAAGCATTCTTTAAATATTTTATATCCTGTTTTCTAATATGTGTTTCTTGCAAGCATATCACGTTGCATTTCTGTTTCTGTATCCAATGATTGATTCTTTTCCTCTTGTTTGGTGAATTTAATCCATTAACATTCCATGACAACAATTTGTACTCCATTATGCGTTTTATTTTAAAGTTCTCCAAAGACGTCCGCATTGTCCGCCTTAAATTTATAAAAGTCCATCATCGATCTGATCTGAATCCTCCCACCTTGATACGTAAAGGATAAACCTTGTGGAATCTCCCATCTATATCTGATGCTCAAAGCTCTGAGTTTGTCCGCCAAGGATTTATACCTTTTCCTGTCTTGCAGTATTGTTCTTGGGAGTTCTCTCATCACCATAATTTTGTTTCCCTCTATTACAAAAGGGACGTTGAATTGCTTCTTGAATGGTTTAAGTTCTGGGTCTGAGTCGGCTCTTTTCTTGCCTCTCCTGGTCTCCGTCTTGGCGATTTCTTTCCAATTCACAGATTCGCAAAATAAAGCACTCTTCTAGATGATAAGATTTAGTCCTCCATGCCTCTCTGTTTACGCTTTCCAAAGACCCTTAGAAATATATTAAAAAAGCAAATTTAGTTGAAGTCCTCCTCAAAATGTCGGGCGCAACTTCTCTATGGTAATTTCATGTAGAGTAGGTCAGATTGGTATTTTGCAGGCCCTTCCTTCCGCATAAAACTCACTTCCGGTCCGGCACCTTTAAAAGTTCCACTGTCTTCCTTTCGCTAATGCCCGTCTAGGAATTCAACTTCCTGGATGTTTCACACGGACCTCTTTCTTTGTGACACCAGCCTGCTCTTCCCACGCTATTGTTCGTGAGTTTCGATTTTACAGTTGCGCACACGGCTCCATCTTCACCACAGGAATGTTAAACAATAAGCGTTTTTACAGTTTTTAAAGGCTTCAATCAACTTTTTTCTCTCCGGAATCGGATTTCTGGGATTTACTATTCATTTTCCGCTCAACCGCTTAATTCAAATTGACTCCAAACTCAGTTCAGGTAAGCGGCACGTTTTTGTTATCTAGCACGTTCAAAACGGGTTTCGCATTGTTTCTTTTAACTCACAGTTGTTGTCCTTCTTCAAAGAAGTCTGCTGACGAAGAATTTATGCCGGTAATCCGGCTCGATCGGCCACTATAGAGTTGCTTGGCACTTGCCTTCTTCGTGGGAGGAGGTCAAAGCCCAATTCAGCTTCTTCCGAAGCTGGATTACGCCAACCTCACACTCCCTCTAGGGCGCTGCTGCCTGCTTGTCCCCCCCCCTCGCTGGGGAGTGATGCGTTGGGCTGTGTATTGCCCAAACTGTCAAAAGTGGCCGTCGCTCGCTTCGCACGATCGCGAAACGCTTCAGTCCTCCATCTTAGTCAAGGGACTTTTGACCTCTAATGCGGTCCTGTCCCATTTTGACAAGACGTTGCGGGTGGTGCTTCCCTGCAGTGCATCTCCCTATGGTGTGGGGGCAGTTTTGGGCCATCGCCTGGTGGACAGCCGTGAAGTCCCTGTCATATACTATTCCAGGACCTTGTTGGCTGCGGAGCGTATCTACGTGCAGATCGACAAGGAAGCGCTGGCTATGGTAGCGGGGGTGAAGAAATTTCATCATTATTTATATGGCTGGCCCTTCACCATCATGACGGATCACAAGCCCCTTCTGGGCCTCCTGGGCCCCGACCGCCCGTCCCTGCAAATGGTTTCCCCACGAGTGCTCCGCTGGTTGATATTCCTGCCCAGGTACTCTTATGTCCTGGTTCACCAGCCAGGTAAAGCGATGGGTCATGCTGATGCATGAGCCGCCTTCCCCTGCTCATCACAGACCCTGCCCCGGTGCATCAGGTCGCTCTCCTGGAAACGCTTCTGGAGCGGCCGGTACATGTGCGAGAGGTGGTGCGGCACAGTGCCCGGGACCAGGTCCTCTGTCGGGTTCTGGACTGGGTGGGGAGGGGATGGCCCTCGGGCCAAGGGGGAGCCAAATTTAGCTTTTTCCTCCCGCAAGGACGAACTGTCGTCCCACAAGAGCTGTCTGATGTGGGGAGGTCAGGTGGTGATTCTGGTGCCCCTGCAAAGTCGGGTCCTCACAGCGCTCCATGAAACCCACCTGGGGGTCATCCGGATGAAGGCGCTGGCAAGAAGTTATGTCTGGTGGCTGGGACTAGACTAAGGATACTGTCAAGCGATGCATGAAATGCCAGGAGACACAGCCCGCACCCCCCAGTGCTCCGGTATAACCCTGGGAATCGGCCCACAGGCCCTTGGGCCAGGTTGCACCTGGATTTTGCTGGGGTGTTCCAGGGCCAGCTGTTGTTTATCCTCGTGGACTCATATAGCAAATGGCTGGAGGTGGTCCCAGTTCCATCCACCTCCTCAGGGGCTGCCATCCAGGCCATGTGGAAGATCTTCAGCGCTCAAGGCATCCCGGACTCCTTGGTCACCAACAACAGCTCGGCTTTCACCTCAGAAGAATGAGCTGAAATCACTACATCAGTCTCAGTACTTTTCAGTCATACAACAGTACATACTACAAACACTACAATAAAACTGCTTTCATTTTTTTCCAGATGTTGAAACTACAGCCTTATTCCATTGATAAAAAAGCTCTCTTGAACAATTCCATTTTACACCTTCTACAGAAGGATATGAGGGTGGAGTAGGGTTGCTGACTCTGACTTAGAGGTGGAGCTTGGGGAAGGGAGGGAGCTCAATGGAGATGTGGTGCCATCGAGTCTATCTTCTGAAGCTGCCATTTCCTCCGGGGAAACTGTGGCCTCTGTAGTCTGGAGATCAGTTGTGATACCAGGAGAACTCCAGGCCCCACGTGAAAGATGGCAACCCTAGTGTGAGAGCCTTCTAGACCCTTGTCATATAGCCCACTCTACTAAGCAGGCTCCACAACGGGGTATGGGCAGGTATTGATCTTACGCATTTTCAGTGCAGCTCCTTGAAAATGCATTACTCAGATGAGTGAAACTGTTGCAGACAAACATCAGGAGAAGCGGGCCTGCAAATACATGGGTCCCAGTCCCAAAGGACTTTATAGGCAATAACCAGCACCTGGAAACTGATCAGTAACCAATGGAATGAGTGCACTTACTGCAGCATCCTGAGGGCTCAAAGCAGATGGCACCAACTTCCCATGGCTGGCAGAGGGGCAGCATCCACAAGGGGTCAGGCAGAAGACTGAAGTGGTGGTGGTAGGGCAGAGCATCCCACTGCTGCATTGGGCTGTGCAGTTCTTGTTTCAGGCTGCAGCAGACAGCCTTGCCACAGAGACTGGAAGAGAAGAGAGACTATATAGGCTGGATAGGCCAGAATGGCCACTAAAATGGACTCTGGGCTAATGGGGCTGAGAGAGCTGGCTTGGGGGAAGGTGGGGGCTGAGGTGGGGGAGGCCATTGGAGGATGCCTCCACACCCCCACAGGGCATTGAGGAACTATGGGGTTGGCTCACCTAAGCAGGCCAGGTGAAGGTTGGGGAGGAAAAATCAGACTTCTTCTGCTCTGTTGGGGGAGAGCTGGGTGGTTGGAGAGAGAGGGGCAAGGTTGCAGCTAAGCCTCCTCCTCTCTTTAATCTGAGAGCTTCACCAAAGCCTAGGGTTGCCATTCCCCAGTTGTGGTTTTTTTGCTGTAAGCAGATGCAGAATTTATTTATTTTTTTACAAAGTTATGATTTTCCATTACAAAAAAAGATAACAATATTTATAATTTTCATTACAAAACCACAACAAGAAAGTAAGCATAAAAATAAAATCCAAATAGAAAAGTAACAATATTTTGTATATGAAATATATTTATGGAGTTACGCATCCCCCCCCAACCATTTATTAACTCTAAACCATCTTTTTTGAAAAGCCTTATCCTCTTTACTTGAAAGAATCATGTTCAACTAGTCCATTTCTGCCACATCACAGATTTTTATAATCAACTCCTCTCTAGGAGGTAGGTTTTCAGATTTCCAACACTTGGCAACCAATATCCTGGCTGCAGTAAGGATATATGATAAAATACATAGTTCATCATACCTATATCCATCTGGTATTATATTAAGTAAATAGATTTCTGGTACTAGCTGCAAATAATTAAATAAATAAAATAAACATCATTGGAAATAAACACGACGTGCTTATGTCACCTAGAAGTGAAGTAGGCACATTGGGGGCAACGCTCTGGTTTTTGGGTAAAACTCTATGGTTTGAGGCTGATTTTATCATAGAGTTTTGCCCAAAAACCAGAGCATCGCCCCTGATGTGTCTGTCACTTTCAAGTGGCATAGGCACATTGCACGACGTTACTTCCTGCTCCCCCCGCCAGCATTTCCGATGGACCTGGCAACCTTACCGAGGCCTGGCTGACAAAAAGTGGGTCCTGAAGGGCATGGCAGCCCTGGTCCCTATCCCAGGGAGGGAGGAGCCAGACACTCCATCTAGCTCCTGATAGTAATGAAGTTGTAGCGTTCATTTAATTGTTTAGAGAGCCTATGTGGTGTAGTGGTTAGAGTGCTGGACTAGGATCTGGGAGGCCCAAGTTCAGATCCCCTCTGTGCAGTGGAAGCTCACTGGGCGCCCTTGGACCAGTCACATGCTCTCAGCCTAAGCTATCCCCTGCTGTGTTGTTGTGAGGATAAAATGGAGGAGAGGTGAACAATGTAAGCTGTTTTGGGTCCACACAGGGGAGAAATGCAGGGTATAGATGAAGTAAACAGATTAAAATCAATAGAATGATAGCTAGTGTACAGAACCAGAGAGCTGAGCTGGCTAGAAATACAGGTTACCTGCTGTATGATATGTAAAAAGGGGCTGTCTGGGTGATATTCCCCCACCTTCCATAAGGAACGTTATATCTAGGTAGTAGTTAAGTCTCTCTCATGGATCACTGCCTTGACGTGGTGAGGGGGCTTGCGTGGTTTGATGAGGCTGTGGGCTATGTTGTGGAGGGCCACCCAGGATGGACAGGCCACAGTGGAGAACTCAGACAAAACGTGATCCACTGGAGAAGGAAACGGCAACCCACTCCAGTACCTTTGCCAAAAAAAACCTTATGGAAATTAACAAAAGGCTAAAAAAATATGATGCTGGAAGATGAGCCCCTCAGGTCGGAAGGTGTCCAATATGCTACTGGGGAAGAGCAGAGGGCAAGTACAAGTAACCCCAGAAAGAGTGAAGTGGCTGGGACAAAGCTGAAAGGATACTAAGCTGTGGCTGTGTCTAATGGTGAAAGGAAAGTCAGATGCTGCAAAGAACAATACTGCATAGGAACCTGGAATGTAAGATCTATGAATCAAGGTAAGCTTGACGTGGTCAAAAATGAGATGGCAAGACTGAACATCGACATCTTAGGAATCAGTGAACTAAAGTGGATGGGAATAGGCGAATTTAACTCAGAAGACCATTATATCTACTGCTGTGGCCAAGAATCCTGTAGAAAAAAATGGTGTGGCCTTTATAGTCAACAAGAGAGTGAGAAAGGCAGTAATGGGATACAATCTCAAAAATGACAGAATGATCTCGGTCCGAATCCAAAGCATCACAGTAATCCAAGTCTATGCTCCAACCACTGAGGCAGACGAGGCTGAAATGGACCGGTTCTATGAAGACCTACAACGCCTCCTAGAACTAACATCAAAAAAGATGTCCTTATCATCATAGGGGACTGGAATGCAAACATAGGATGTCAAAAGGTAACCGGAATAATTGACAAGTTTGGCCTCGGAGAACAAAATGAAGCCGGGCAAAGGCTAACAGAGTTTTGTCAAGAAAATACACAAACACCCTCTTCCAACAACCTAAGAAGTTACTCTACACATGGACATCACCAGATGTGCAACACCGAAATCACTGATTGATTATATCATTTGCAGCCAAAGATGGAGAAGCTCTATACAGTCACTAAAAACAAGACCTGGAGCTGACTGTGGCTCAGATCATGAGCAACTCATTGCATTCCAACTGAAGAAAGTTGGGAAAACCACTAGGCTATTCAGGTTTGACCTAGATCCCATCCCTGGTGAATATACAGTGGAGGTGAAGGACTGTAGGTCCTACAGTGTTCAATTGATTAACTAACGTCTACGCAGTCATTTCTAGAACAGCATTTGACTATGTAGGTCAATTTCTGCCTCCTATAAATGCAAAGTTACCACTATTCAAACACAGAAGACAGACAGCCAAGCAGTGTCATTGAAAAACTTGTCATTAATTATTTCATTTAACATATCCTGCCTTTCAGCCTAAATAAATTTCCGAGACAGCTAACAATGATAATCCCAATGATAACAATTTGACTGACACTGTGATCGGTACAGAAAGCTCAGCATAAAGAACAAATCTTCATCGTACAAAAAAAGGATTACCTAAATAAATTCACAACACACACCAATATGACTATTACATAACAAATTAACAATACCTTTTCATTGAAATGAATTTCAACGAATTTTCCAAAGCGACTACTATTGTTGTTACGAACAGTCTTTGCATTTCCAAAAGCTTCTAAAAGTGGATTGGCTATTGAAGAAAAAAGAAAAGGAAACTGTAAGTTCAATTCTAGACAGCAAAGGGGGGGGGGAGTCTTGAACACAGATAAGAAAAAAATGAGCAAATATATTAATAACCCTGTTCTTTTTGAGAGTAGGGGACATTTCAGCTGAACACAGTGATTTCAGATCACTGGTCTGTTCTTACACACCATGACACTGCTGAGGTCAAATGTTAGAAATCAGGAAGAGTCTAAAAAAGCAGTACTGGTAATTATTTGACTGCAACATCTGACTAAAAAAGAAAACATTTCATAAGACATAAGAACAGCCCTGATAGATCAGAGTAGTGGCCTACCTAGTCCAGCATCTTGCCTCACACAGTGGCTAACCAGTAACTCTGGAGTGCCAACAACAGGAAGAAACTGAGGCCTTCACCTGATGTTGCATCCTGACACTGGTACTCAGCGGTTAACTTTACAAAGGTTTTATTTCCATAGCATTTGCATGAAACAAATTCTTCATGTCTATTCCCATGACTTCCATCTACCTCATAATTTTTTTTAAAAAGGAGTATAAAATATAAAGTCCCATATATCAAGTGATCCAACATTTATACGGAAAGTCTTTTTATTTGCTTAGTACAACACAGTACCTTCTACAATTCTGTCATCAATATCCTGCCCGCTACCATAGGATTCAGTCAAATACCTGTAAAAAATATATACAGCCTGTTATATTTTACAGCTACTCCTTTTCCTAGACACTGCTTTGCTTAAAATGGAAGGCATTTCAACACAATAATTTTGTGTATGCAATACAAGGAGCAAGAGTGTTTGCATGCACATACAAGTACATGGTGAACAGTTTGTTAAAAATTAGCAATTTTTATGCTGCTTTGTTTTATCATGTTTTATTTTGTAAGCACCTTCAAACATGTACACTGGAGACGTGAGAAAGAAATCTTCTAAATAAAGTACATATCTGTATGCACATTTAGAAAGGTAAAAAGGTCAGATAGTCTAAGACAGTGGTAGTCTAAGGCAGTGGTACTCACCCCGTGGCTCACAAAGTGCCACATTCACAATTAGGTAAAGGTAAAGGTTTCCCTTGCTCGAAAGGCAGTTGAATCTGACTCTAGGGTTGTGGTGCTCATCTCCGTTTCCAAGCCGAAGAGCCTGCACTGTCCAAAGACGTTTCCGTGGTCATGTGGCCGGCATGACTAAATGCCAAGGCGCATGGAACGCGTTACCTTCCCACCGAAGCGGTACCAATTTCTTGCTTTCAAACTGCTAGGTTGGCAGGAGCTGGAACCAGGGACGGGAGCTCACTCCATCATGCGGCACTCGGCTCTCAAACTGCTGAACTACCAACCTTCCAGCCTGCAGTTCAGCATCTTAACCACCTGAGCCACCACAGCTCCATACATTCACAATTACCAGTGACCAAAAAACTCCATATGGCTACTGCATGCTCTGTTCACTAACCAAACACTGCGTATTTCCATGTGTGTTAGTTCTGTCCATTGTGTGCCCATACAGCATTGGTATCTTTTCTTTTCTGCACCTGCTTTGCTCCCTCTAGTGGTCATTTGATCTTTCTTTGCTATTTCTCTACGTTTTTAAAGAGCACTTTAAAATACAAAAGATGAGGAACAGGTTGTTAAAAATTAACAAAAAATAATGCATGGTTTTTTTGTTTTCCCTTTTTCTTTTTGCATGATTGCATGGGCCCAGAATATTGGGCGTAATATTAACTTTGAGGAGTGGGAGCAGATTTGGTTGAAAAACATTAAACTGACTAATGCTGTCTCATATAAAGAGAATAGGTATAAGATGTTTTATAGATGGTATATTACACCAGATAGATTAGCGAAACAAAACGCTACTAGCTCAGAAAAATGTTGGAAATGTAAGAATAAGACTGGTTCATTCTATCATATGTGGTGGCTATGTGATGTTACAAAAAAGTTTTGGAGATGGGTACATGAAATAATGCAAAAAATTATAAGAACTAAGGTCCCATTTACTCCAGAGATATTGCTATTGAATATATTTCCGAAAGATTTTGATAAAGCAGATAGGTATTTGATTGTTTATTTGTTAACAGCTGCAAGGATCTTATATGATAAATATTGGAAAACAATGGAGACTCCAACGAAACAAGAATATGTGAATAAGCTGTTTGAAATGGCTGAGAATGATAAATTGCCGTTGGAAATGAGAGCTGGAACGGAACGGACTTTTCAAAAAACTTGGAAGAGATTTTATGACTGGTATAATATAAGCGTAACAACCTGATGGAATTTGAGTACGCAGATACGATAAGCTAGCAAAATGGATAATGAGATCTGAAATGTAATAATTAGATAATTGAAGGTTAGAAGATGGAATATGCCTCCTGATATATGTTTTATGTTTTTAGTGGTAGTTTTATGTTGTTGGTTTCTATATATGTTTGTAGTGTATAATGGAAAACAATAAAAGTGTACCCTTGGGTACTTAAAAAAAAGTAATGCATTAAAAATCTGGAGAAACAGCTAAAAAGATTGAAGTGACCACTAGAGGGAGCAAAACACGTGAAGAAAACGAAAACCAACACAGTAACGACACATTGCTGACAAAATAACATGTGTGGGGAAACCCACTCATATACAATAATATACAATGTAACTGTTTATATTAAATATTTAACAATAAGCCTTTTAATTACTTGAGTACCTTCTGAAGGTACTCAAGTAATTAAAAGGCTTGCTGAACCTTAGCCAGCCCTCGTGTATCTGAAGTGAGGAGAGGGGCTTCCTTCTTTGTCTTCCTGCTCTACCCTCCACATGAGGCAAAGCAGCTGAGGCTAGAAAGTGAGAAAGGTGAGAAACCTGAAAGGGGGAGAAAAGCCTGGAGGAGAGTAAGCTGGCCATGAGCACAGTGGAGTACATCATATCTCCATTGTGGCCAGCTTGTTTGCTTCTTGGGTGGCTTTGGTGTTGATGATAGTTTTACTCTCTTCTCTGGAGCCAGTTTGCTCTCCTTCCAGCAGTGGGGTTCCATTTCTAGCACAGCCCTTGCAGCTCAGGGAGACTTGCAGCTTACCCATCCTTCAGCCCCTCCAGCAGCCTCTGTTTCAAGGTGCAAACAACCTGTCAACAACAAGCCCTGCTGGAAAAAGGACTTGTCCACTTTGCTGAAACATGGTACAGGTGCCACATTGGGAAACAGTGCTCAGAACAGCCACACTTGGTATGTTGAAGAGTCATATGTGGCTTCCAAGCTACTGACATGGTCTAAGGCCATATCGGAGGCTTTATATAACGACTCAGATGTGACAGAATTTAAAACAGTGTTCTCCTCAAAATCGAATCTCAAATACAGGAATTTAGTTGACTTTAGTTCTTACACAGACAGCCATTTAGGAACTAGAATCCTGTTCATAGACTACAGAAGCTTGTGTTAAAGTCTCCAGTCATCCATCACTGGTGTCCTTGGGCAGTCTTTATTTCTCAGGCCAACCAATCTCAAATAAATGCTGTGAAGGTAAGTTGGGGTGAAACCATTTACCTTCTTTCTGGAGGAAACTGCAATATATGAAACATGTGCTTATACAATGAGAGAAGCCAGTAAATGTTTGGGATACTTCCCCAACAAAGAATTCCTCAGGAAGTCCCTGGCTTACAGAGCTCCATATGCACACCAAAGCCTATTCACAACCTTTTCTTTGAACTGCCATACAGGTTACATTTCATCAATTTTTTAATGGAATTTGAATTGTACCCATTATGAGATTCAAGAGTTTGAAAAGAGATTAAATAATCACTATATTCTATTCAGCGGAAATATTTTTGACGCGAAGATACAAACCGTAAAACAAATTTAGTGTTTTCCGTCTTGCCTGCTCCCGACTCTCCAGACACAATGATTGACTGACTCATCTTGAGCACTTTCATGTCACGAAATGCTTTATCAGCTGAGGTAAACAAGTAACAAGCCATTAAAATGGATTTGGAGGAGCATAACACAGATCAATGTTTTCATTAGCTTTTAAAACATTAGGTAATATTCTTGCATAACCATCATTTTAAGTAATGAAACAAAAATGATTTCTTTTAAATTACTCAGAAACATGTATTTACTGCCTAAAGAAATAAACGTACAATAAAATAAACAACCCCATGATGGGCAGGAAACAGCAGAAAGAGTTCTGACAATGCACTGGCAAGGACTGCTAGAACAGAAGAGCGACTGAATGCTTAGCTTTTGAAGTATTGCTTTTAGAAAAGTGTTAGTAAACTGCAGACAGTGTCATAGCAATATTGCGGGGCTTATCACTTCAGAAAACTATTGCACTAAAAGCTTGGTTATCGAGCACTTGATTTTCTAAGATGCTCAATTAACAGCATCATCCAGATGGCAAGTTCCTCAGCTTTAGCCTGAATCTTCACCTGAATCTTCAAACATGTATGCACCCCACTCCCACCCCACTGCTCCAGCCAGTCAGCTTGATGCTTCAAGACACTGGTGGACTTCTAACAGCCAGTGCTGTCAGGTAATATTATCCTCAGTTGCCTCCATCCCCATCAGCCTAACTCAAGCTGTTGGGACTGGGAGCCAGTGTCAGACTCTTGAACAAAGTTACTCTCAACAACACACTCTGGCAGTGATTTGTTTATTGAGAAATAAAGATGTTTCAAGCTAAGACTTCTGTATCAGAACTAAAGGAATATAGTTTTCCCTTAGGCATTTTGTGTCCTGGCAATATCTCGGTCACGCAGTCAGTCTTGTGGTGAGGGGGCAGTTCATCCGCCTCTTCCTCTTCAAAGTCCCTGGCCAAGTCTGTACTTGGGGGGATTGAGGTTCAGTTCTTCCTGTGCGATGCACACACACTCAGCCATGGGCTGGGGCACTTCCCCCCATTCTGGGTTCCAGGTGTGCTCCTTGCATCAGGGATCCAGGAAGCTCAGGGTCCCAACACTCCATTGAATTGCCTGGAGCCACGGACTCCCCAGGACCATTGGGAATTCAGCTGAGGGGTTTACTATGAATGAACACAGTTCCCAATGGAAGGTCACCCCCACTGGCAAGTGAACTCTGTGGTATCGACAGACCTCCCCTTTCATCAAGGTACTGTCCATCTGGGAGAACACTAGTGGCTCCTCTAGCTTGTGCACTTTGGCTCCCAAGTCCATCACCAAAGCTGGGCTAATCAAGTCCTAGGTACACCCAGAATCAATGAGGGCTCGTACTCTAATGTGGGTCCCTACCATGGGGTTTACCACCGTAACAGTCAGATAAAAAAGGTGGGAGGAGGTTCTCACTGATTCTGGTGCCAGAGACTTTCAGACCTGCCGTTCAGCACCCTTCACAGTGGGTCCTGGCCTTTTCCCACCAGCTGTGGTGGTTCCTCCTCACTGGATGAAGTGCCTTTGAGCTCTCCCCTCTCCCCCAACTGGAGGGCCTTGGTTGGTTTGGGGCAGCGACCCACAGGCTTGCTCTGCTTGTCCTTGTGGCCTTTTTCTTCGCTCCCCCAGGACACTTTTCATGTGGACCGGCAGCGGCAAAGTGGCCCAGGGCCCCACATCTTAAGCACAAAAACCAGTGAATCCTCTGCTCTCGGACACTCCTGGATCCTGGAGCTCGTGCCTGCAGGGTTCGGGACTTGCTGGGGCCCTTGGCGGGGGTCTTTGGGTGATACATCCACAGTAGATTGCATCGGTTCTCCACCTTGCACGCCACTTGAATCCAGCCATTTAGCGTCAGCAGATTGTTTTGGGTTAGGGCCTTGTCAAGTATGGTGTGATTAAACCCAGTGTGGTAAAATTCAATCAGCACTTCTCCAGGCCATCACTGGAATTTTGCAGCGTACGTCTTGAACTCGTCCAAGAAATGAACTGAGTGGCTCCCGTTTCAGGCCCCGGAGCCTGGTTCTTGCCCATTCCAACTCCAGGGGGTCCTCATGCTGCCTACAAAAGGCCCGCATGAAGGCATCCTTGTCACAGCGTTTCAGACCCCCAGCATGTACAGCCCCATGAACCAGTATGCTGCCCAATCCTACAGTTGAGACCCCACGTAGTCCACATGATGCTCATCCAAGGCGAAGGTGTGACCCCATTCCCTTAGGAAATTCTGCACCTGTAGCACGAAGAATGCCAACGTCTCCGGGGTCCCATCGAAAGTCGCTTCTAGCACGTCTCGTGGCTGCTCATGGCCTGGTACTGGTCCCTGTGGGGGTGCAGGGTGAGGCAGCAGTGTCTGGACTGGTGCCTGGTCAGAGGCCCTCTCCTTGGGGATGGGTCCTGATGGGGTTTCCCCTTCTTGGTCTTGCAGCTTCTGCTGCAGAATCTCCCAGATGGCCTCCGGGAGTTCTTCCAGGATCACCTGGGTATCTTGATGTAGCTCTTCTAGCTCCCCTTGGAATTCCATCAGGACCCTCTCGAGCCCCAGCTCCTTCATCATTGCTCCAACCACCTGCAGCCGCGCAGGGTCATCATGGAATGCTCTCAAGGTCTGTCTCCAGTCCAGGTCGGGCCAGTTTCTCCACACCTGGGGCCCCATGGTCAGCAACCAGTCAAGCCTGTCCCAGCGCACCTGGCTCTGTCAAGCATCCTTTGGCCTCACACCCCATTCTGGCAGTGCAGTCCCTTTCGTAGTATTGGTTGTAGTCTACTCCTCCTCTTTGGGACCCAAGGATCCATGCGTCAGGATCTCGGTCTGCGAGCCGGTTCCCTTCCAAATTTCCTTGCCTTTGTTGCCCATCACATCAGTGGCGTGATGGTCGGAGAGGAGTTCTTGGAGGCAGCTGCTAAGGTGTTCTCAATGGAGTGGGGGTTTGGTCACTGAACTCCTCTGGGTCAAGCAGAGTACTAATTACGTATCCTGCACATCTGTTTAAGCAGTTACCTCTATTACCCATGATAATGAAGTTTTATTCTACTTATTTCACCTGTGTTTAGGAAAGGCATCCTCCTTTATGAAACTGAATTTCTAATACGAAAACGCAGATAACCAAATACACAGTTTTTCCAGTTGGCAGATATCAGCAACATAGTACTTACCAATAGCATAGACATGAGGTGGCAATGTCCCAAGTGACCGACCTTGGTATTTTTTAATAGCATCTGAAGAATAAAGTTTAGGTATGTCAAAGTAAGGATTCACTGCTATCAGGATATTGGCGACATACGTCTGGGGGGGAAAAAAACAGCAGATGAACTTTCTGGATCATGCTACAGTGAGATAAGCAATTAACGTTACATCACATCTGCCTATTACCTCACAATGTTTGTGCACCACCTCAAGTCTAAAAGAAGTGCCCGGTAACTGACACAGGGTGTGGGGGGAGAAATTGCCCTTTATTGTGCTACCTTCTCTGGTACGGTCCCGGCTTAATATGGTGTTCCAGGCCAGCCTACTCAATGAGGGCTCCATCACTCACCTCCCCCCTCCCGTCAGGCATAAGCCGTCTGTCGGTGCCAGAGGAGCGATTGTGCAGCCCTAGCTCCGATGGCACAGTGGCCATCTTGGGGCTGTAGTTGGAGTGGAGACTCACCAGTGCCAACCAAGCGCGCAGCAGCAGCAGTGGTAGTGACAGCGGTAGGCCCGTGGACAACAGTGGGCAAGCCGGGGGAGAGTTTCCCCCTTCCTCTGAGCCCCCCCAACCAGCTGAAAATCGGGACAATGCAGCCGCGGGCAGCCGTGGGCTCACGGCGGCTACCGCCGGATTGCTGCAACATCGGCTGTTGCCAAGCGATACAAACCATGGCGGTGCTGCTGTGGGGAAGCCTGGCAGGAGGAGCGGAGATCGATGATGGAAAGTGGACCCCTATGCTGAATTATAAGAACTGGATGAGCAGGGGGGCCTTGAACGACCGAGGAGCGGAACTCACAGCCGGTGAGAGACTGGAGACTGGAGCGAGCGCCCCTAGTGGCTGGCCTATAATAACAACCTGCAGTGAAGCATGCTGCAGTTCTCCCTCCTTTCCCTGCAGATGTGGAACCAGAAAGAACCGAAGCTCTAAGGGGCATCCAGTAACTCCTGTATAGTGCTGATTGGGGAGGGGGGAGATTGGATGCAGAATAGTCTATTTCTTAGGGGGGAGGGCTGAGAGGCTTTAGCCAGCTAGGATACCGCCCTGCTAAAAGGTTGTAAATTATTGAGTACCGTGTGACTTGGTTGCTAGGTTGCTAGGTCGATGAATTTGGTAGTAATCTGTATATCAGTGGTAGTTTAGGATAGGTTGTCTCGGGCTTCATTAGTTAATGACTGCCTTGAGTTTTGATTAATTATATAGCAATCAATAGAGGTTAATATTTTATTTAGCAGGACGGCAGATAATTCAGCTTATCAGCATCAGCACCAGGAGTGGTAGCTGCTATCAGTGCTCACATAGGAAGATCAGCTCAGATAGCTAGCCCATCAGCGGTCTGAGGCCAATGCAAAGACTGGCTGGTGCGGCGATGCTTGGGCAACAGATTCCGGTGCTCCTGGGGAGCGGAAAGTACAGTGGTGGGCCCAGGCAAAGAGTCAACGGAAGGACGCTGAGAAATAGAATGGCTCGCTGCCCTTCCATTCTGAGACCCTTTGTCGGCAGTGGGGCTAGGATTGATAACCCCCCTCCAACATTGGTGCTGTGCAACGCCAGGTCTATAAATAATAAGGCCACAGTTCTTTGGGACTTCTTTCTGGAACAGAAGGCAGACCTGGCGTGCATGACCGAGACCTGGGTGCGGGACGGGGACACTGTAGATCTCTCCCAACTTGCCCCACCTGGGTTCTCAGTCCTACACCAATCACGGAAAAGGGGGCGGGGGGGAGGAGTAGCAATTTTCATTCGGGAGGCTTACTCCTTCAGGGCGCTCCCGCCGTTGGAGATCACAGGCATTGAATGCATTGGCCTGGTGCTGGAGGCCGATGAGAGTTTGGCAATCTGGCCTAACGCACTGGCTAGTAGCCTGCCATCTAACGCACTGGCCAGTAGCCTGCCATCCCTGATGGAGGCTTATCAGGCTGGGCGTTGGAGAACCCTAGACTGTTAAGTCTTGGGTGATTTCAATGTCCGCGCTGATGACGCAGCTTCCAGTCAGGCAGCGGACCTAGTGTTGTCCATGGCGGCACTGGGACTCTCCCAATTTGTAACAATCCCCTCGCACCGGGCCGGACACATGCTCGATCTAGTCTTTGCAGCTGGGTTGATAGTGGGCCGGATTGCTGCTTCAGCAGTACCATGGTCGGACCACTATGCCCTGAAGGCCCGTCTGAATGTTCCACCCCAACCCTGTTTAGGCGGCGAGCAGATTTTAGCTTGCCCGTGGAGCCAAATGGACCCTGTATGGCTTCAGGTGGCTCTGACGTATCCGATGCCCCCTGGTGGCTTGTTGGATGAGCTTGTAGAGGACTGGCATAGCCGACTCTCTACATCCATCGACGAGATCGCTCCCCGGCCCCTCTGCGTGCTTGCTCTAGGCTGGCTTCCTGGTATACCCAGGAGCTGCGGCTTATGAAGCGAGAGCTGAGACGGCTAGAGATGGTGGCGTCGTGCTTGCAAAGAGGCAACCAGAGCATCTTATAGGACATTTATGAGATCCTATGACAGGGCAGCCAATGCCACTAAGAGAGAATTCTATACGGCCGCAATTGCGGCTGCAATTGCATCCACGAGCTCGCACCCAGCCGAACTGTTTAGAACGATTCGGTCTTTAACAGCTCTGCCACAGGGCAGGCAAAATGCTAGGGAATTGGATTTTGGCTGTGAGGCATTTGCAAGCTATTTCGTGGATAAAGTTTTGGCACTCCGCCGCGACCTCCCAGCCACAGTTGAAAGTGAACTCGAGGCCCCTTGCATGTCTCCGATTCTGGGTTTGGATTGTTTTAGCCTGCTCAGCCTGGAGGAAGCTGACAGATTGCTCGTTTCTGTGCACCCAACCACATACAGCCTTGATCTGTGCCCTTCCTGGCTCATCAAAGCGGGCCATGAGGGGTTTCGAGGTGCCCTAAGGGAGACTGTCAGCAAGTCCCTCTCTGAGGGGCGGTTCCCAGGAGCATTCAAGGAAGCGATGGTCCGCCCTCTCCTGAAAAAAACAACCTTGGATCTGGCCGAATTGGCCAACTATCAGCCAGTTTCCAATTTGCACTATCTGGGCAAATTAATTGAGAGGGCAGTGACAAAACAGTTACAGGGTTTCCTGGATGACACTTCCATCCTAGATCCCTTCCTGTCTGGCTTTTGCCCAGTTCATGGGACGGAGACAGCGCTGGTCACCCTTACTGACGACCTCTGGAGGCATCTGGATCGAGGCGGTGTGGCAGTACTGTTGTTGTTAGATCTGTCAGCTGCGTTCGACATGATTTGACCACCAGTTGCTGACCCACCACCTCGCCGACGTGGGGATACAGATGCTTGCCTTACAGTGGCTTGCCTCTTTTTTCCCGGGGCGGGGACAAAGGGGGGGGCTAGGGGAACAGCAGTCCCGAAGACACCCGCTTGAATGCGGTGTGCCTCAGGGGGCAGTGCTTTCCCCAAAGTTGTTTAACATCTATATGCGCCCCCTTCCCAGACTGCCTGGAGGTATGGGCCAGGGTGTCATCAGTATGCTGATGTCATCAGTGTGCTGATGACACCCAGCTCTATCTGATGTTGGGTGGCTAGTCGAACTCCAGTCCAGAAGATCTGAACCGGGCATTGCAAGCCATGGCTGGTTGGCTCAGACTGAGCCAGTTGAAACTAAGCCCAGCAAAAATGGAGGTCCTGTGCCTGAGTCGGGGTGGTCTGGGGATGGGGATCCCTCTCCCGGCCTTTGACGGGGGGCCTCTGGTGCCGGCGCCAGAGGTTAGGAGTTTGGGAGTGCTCCTGGATCCCTCCTTAACTAGAGCCAGGTGGCAGCCACTGCCAGGTCAGCCTTTTACCATCTTTGGCTGATTTGGCAGTTGGTTCCCTTCCTCGACCACGATGACCTGGCTACAGCGATCCATGCGACGGCCACCTCAAGATTAGATTACTCTAATGCTCTCTACATGGGGCTGCCCTTGTCGCAGATCCGGAAGCTGCAGCTAGTGCAGAATGCTGTGGCCAGGGTCTTGGTGGGCCTCCCTAGATGGGAGCACATCCGGCCTGCGCCGAGAGCACTGGACTGGCTGCCAATAGCATACCAAATCCGCTTCAAGGTGCTGGTACTCACCTTTAAAGCCCTATATGGCCAGGGTCCGGCATACCTGAGGGACCGCCTTTTCCCACACATACCCCAGGGAGCACTGCGGTCAGGGTCACAACATCAGCTAGTGATTCCAGGCCCCAGGGAGGCCAGGCTCACTGTAACCAGGGTCAGGGCCTTCTCAGTGGAGGCTCCTACCTTGTGGAATGAGCTCCCAGAAGAGATCAGGGCCCTGCGGGACCTTTTACAGTTCCACAGGGTCATCAAGACGGAGCTATTCCGCCAGGCTTTTAATTAGGAGCCACCACTACCACTACCACCAGCTATTATCATTAGTAACAACAGGGTAGTGGGTTGGCCGTATATGAAGATCGAGCCATAACATTGCAATAGATCAATCACTGATGAATCGGGACCTTGTGTTACATTTATAGTACGCCATCTAAATGCGACTGAAGGACTAATATCACTGAGCCCTTTAATTGTAAAATACAGTTGTTTTTATCTTGTCCTATCTGTTTTTATATGCTTTTATATTTGGCACATGGTGCCCTAAACTGTGAGTCGCCCTGAGTCCATTCGTGGGGAGGGCAGGATAGAAATATAATGAAATAAAATAAAATAAAATAAAATAAATAAATAAATAAAACTGCAAGAATTTAAGGTACCCTTGAATCTGGAACCAATTCTAATGCACCTACCTTTAACAAGTTCAGCTATCAAAACTATGCTGAACTATTAAGAATCTGTTTTTGATTTTATACCAAAACCTCACTGAATCAATTTAAAGCCTGGAAATGAATGGCTCATTGAAAACAAACTAGGATTTAGTAACTGCATCAACATTGGGGGGGGGGGGGGATTTCAACATAATTGCCTATCAGTTTCTGCCATTCCTTTTAAAACTTTCTTCTTTCTATTTCACAGCTGTCATTTGCCAGAGCAGATGGCAAGGACTAAGTGTAATTTAGTCAGAATTCATTACATACAATCAGGCAATCTGATACCTACATAAAAGATTTAAGATGAACATCTGAGCTAGAAGGTGTCAGAGACAGCATGTGCTTAGTTTGTTCAAAAAAAGAGAAAGACATCCAACCTTGGTATTACTGTGCTTGAACTGTCAAAGCCATTTGCCTACAGGCATCAACATTAGATATATATTTTACATACCTGTACAATGTACACGTATATGTTCCATGTATGTAGCAAAGAGTGTACGCATAAAACATACATCAGTGATTTAAATTAATTCTAATAAGTTAGGATGAAATGGACTATTATGTCACAGTAAAAAAGAAAAAAATGGAAACCCAAGATAGCTCTTCACGTACATTCAAGATGTTTTACAGTACAACACCCGACCAATATTTCACAAACTAACACAATACTTACATAAATTCTGTCTTTATTGTATCGAACTTTTATATTATGTAGGAGTGTGGCTTCATTTAAATACATTAGAGAGCCTACAATAAAAAAAAGATAGTTTACAAAAAAGTAACACTTCCACCTGAGTTTTAGCAAGGAAACCACAAAACTACTTCTAAAAACTGAAAAAAGTCCCCATCGTACCACCGGGAGGGCATGAGAAATCAGACAGATTGGCCATATGTAGACGTTTACATGAGAAACCTCAATGAGTCTTATTAACAAATGCCAATACTGCTGTTGCCACTATAATTTTAAAAGCAGTACATACAGGTACATATTTGAGTTTAAAACAGCAGCTGAACAGGAGTATACATGGCTACTTGAGGTTTGATTTGAAACAAATACCTGAAAAACACACACTATTGTTTGAATGTTCGAAGAACAGGCAGAGGCAAATCAAGGAATAGACTGAATAATGCTAGGGAATCAGGTTCATTGGATGCTGCCAGTAATAGTAAAGGGTAAAGGTTTCCCTTGCTTAAAAGCCAGTCGAACCCGACTCTAGGGTTGTGGTGCCCATCTCCGTTTCCAGGAATGCAAGTCAATAAAGCTATATAATAAGACCATATATTAAGAATGGGCAAACCCCCTAGTTTGCAGAAATTCGCTTCAAAAAAATACGGTGGAGGGAGGGGTGTGCATTTGGATCTTCCCAAACAGAAAATATACCTGAAACATACCTAATCAGTATTTTTCAGGTATATTTCAGCTTCCCAAAGGTATCCAGGATTTTTTTAGAAAAACTGGGGGGGGGGGGGATCTTGAAAAAAATCCTGGAAATATTCGGGAATTACGGAGTAGATATGAAAAGCAGCGGAGTAGTGGGAAAGAATCCCCCCCAAATCCCAGCTATATTAGGGAATTACCGGGTAGATTAAAAGAACAGCGTTTAAATGGGATCCGAAGAGCTGGCGGGGAGCAGACTGCTCCCGGCTAGCTCACCTTCAGGTGTGCAATTTTTAACTTTTTTTTTTCCTTCTCAGGTCTATTGGACCCAGAAAAAAAACCCTGGCATTTCTGAAAAATCCTGGATCCGAATACTGTACCAGTATTGGGATCCAGGATTTTTCAGGAATCCCAATTTTTTTTTGATGCAGTAGACCCAAACCAAAAAATCCTGGGTGGGTGGGGATACACACCCTTAGTAGGACAGTTGAAATTTGTCCAAATCAGAGAATGCTAAGATCTCACAGGATCACAGTCACCACTGTGGGATTGCCTAGCAACCAATGCACTGGAGCCCTGGCGTAGACAATCCTGTCAACAGTGGGAGGGGCAGGAACACGAAGTAGTGAGCAGGACAAAGCAAAGGCCAGGAAGACAAAGAGTGTAAAAAATGTGGGGAGGGGGTGTCAGAAAAAAAATAGCAAGAGAACAAAACCAGGACTGTGTGCAGAAAAGTCTGTAAAGAGATGGAAAGGAAAACCAGGACTGTGTGGAGAAAAGGCTAAAGAAAGGGAAGAAAAACCTGAGGGGAGATTCTAAAGAAAAAAAGAGTGGAAAAACCTGGAAGGGAGACTGGGGAGAAACGCAAGAAATGAAAATGGTGGGATAGATTAATAAAAGCCTACAAAGTGAAAAAGTGCAGTGTGGGGAGAAACACTGGGAGTGTAGGGAGAGGGAAACTGGAAGCCTGAGAAGACAGAAGGTGGGGGACTCTGTGGAGGCACAGGATTTTTCTCCCTTGTGAGTTCTGTTGGCTCCCAGCTTGTTCTACTTTAACATCAAAGCACTGTACAATGCTCAAAACAACTTCCTCAATTGGCTGTCTTCTGTTCCAAATAGTAGTCCAATCAAATATAGTAAAATGAATGTATTATTTTTCTCCCAGGATAATAGATCTTCCATTTTTTTTCTCCAGGCTTGAGTATCGCCTATCTATGGCTCAATATTACATATGTGTACTCAGATACAACCAAACAGAATATATATCCAAAAATACCTTATTGGTGTTTTCTACATATAATCAGGTCTCCCATATAATCAGGTCAAGATTTTTCAGGATACCAAAAAATGGGTCCTGAAAAATCCCATAAATATTAGGGATTAACTGTGAATATTTCGAGCAGGGGTTTGCAGGGTCCCAGGACTGCCCCCCCCCCCCGTGTTTTGGTGTCTCCTGGGACTTGGTATTGGCTTGCCAGGCTAGTTTAGATGATATTCTGTCAGTTTCAAGTGTTATTGTTCTTTGTTGGAGTTCCTTTGTGTCAGGTTTATGGCTTTGTTGTGGATTCTCACATTTTATCCAGGTCAACATTCTTGAGTTTTACATAATTTCTGATTCTAGAGTTTTACATAGCTTGGGCTTAGCAATAGCTTGCAATAGCCTGCCTAGGGAGGGGAGATCTTTGGCTGAACTAAAATATGGGATGAGAAATGAATTGCTTTTCAATCTAAACAGATTGTAGGCCTGTCTATGCAGTACCCCCTCTGCAATCCCTGCATCCAGTGATACTGGGAGTAGGGCTCACGGTCAGATGCTGCTTTATGTAAGGTCTCGGTTCCACATTCAGGGGTATACGGTACTTAATTCAGATAGGATTTATTTCTGTTCAGATGTTACAGGTACACAAAGCAAACAAGTTTGACCCTATGACCAGTTCTTGATCTCTCCTGAAATCTCTCTGTGTGGCAAAGGAGTACTGTTTCCATGGGCCCCATGCATATTTCGCAAAAATTAGAGACTTGAAAATAGAAATAATTCTCAACCCAATTTTATATGCTATGACTTACAGTTATCCTCCACAACCTTCTTGCTGTCTTCCTCTGCAGGGAATACTTGGTTGATAGCAGCGAGGAATGTCTAGCATTTAGGGGGTGAAAAAAAGGATTCTATTGAACCACGCAAATTAAAATATTTTACAGGCAAGCTATGATAAGAATAAGACTGCAAACAGAACATAAAAACAGGCTTATTCTTCGTCAGTTTTATTCACAAGATTTTTCCTAATGGGCACAGACAAAACCTTACCACACCAACTGACAGACAATTTGGGGGGAAGAGTTTGGTTTACTCTCACATTTTGATGCATTTTGAAGAGGGCTACTTCTTCTATAGTTCAAGAGCTAGCCATGTTAGATCTGTTGAAAGACTGAACAGGAGCTCAGCAGCACTTTTAAAACTAAAAAGAGAGATTCCAACAGAATCAGAACTCACTCTATCAGGTGCACAAATTGTACATCCATCATACAGAGACATTTATATTTAAAGCTACAAATAAAAAAAGGCAAGAGATAGTTTTTAAAAATGCAGGGCCAAACAAAAGAGCAATCTCATCTATTCTGAGTGGATTAGTCCACTCTCAACTGCTCATAGACAAACAAAATGAGTGGACTTTGTGTACCTGATTGTAGCCATAACCCAACTGCAACCATGCATCAACAGTTGGAAGTGATCATCATTCACTCTCAGTAGATTGATTACTCTGTTTCACTGGGTCTTGTTTGAAAATGGCTTTTCTTTGTGATACCTCTCCTCTGCCACCTTCTGCTGTTTGCAGTTTAAAGTATAAATACCTCCCCAATAGATGTACATTTCATGCATCTGATGGACTTCTAACCATGAAAGCTTATGATGGAATAAATGTTGCTACAGGCTTTAATGTTGGCAAAGTGCCTATGGAGCAGTCAGGACACTGAACGGATTAAAAGCAACAAAAGCTTTATTTATGGAACTAACAAACCGGATATGGAAGAAAAGAGATAAACCTAGCTGCCTTACCTTCTGAGAAAGGATTCTACACTGCTTTAGAAGAAAAGCCTAAGATTAAGAAAAGTCTAAGAGTAGCATTCTGCAGACAGTCAAGGAGAAGCCCCTTTTAGAAAGAAGGTACCCCCCTACAGTGTTGTCTAGCTAGATCTTGCTGCCCCTTGCAGGAAGTTCCTTCTTTCTTCTTTGTACACAAAAAATTGCTATATTCCAATTTTTAGGGTGATAGTTCTGTCTTCAAAGTTTACTAAAGTAAAACCTAAGTCCATTACTTTTCAAAAGTTCTTTGGGACATGCCAGGAACTCAGTTCACTAGTCAGTGATTATTTGTAGTCACAGCCTACTCCTCTGGTCAACTAAGTCAAAATTTGCCCATTCCCAGATCTAAACACCTGTGGGCAGTGTTCCCTCTAAGCTGAGTTAGTATGAGCTAGCTCATAGTTTTTTAGCCTCCAGTTCACACATTTTTTGTCTTAGCTCAGGAAGGATGGCTCCAAGGCAAACTGATTTATGCAGTAGCCAAACTGCGTGCTCATAAAGTTGAATTTTTGCTCACAAGACTCCACAGTTTAGAGGGAGCATTGCCTGTGGGTGCAGTTTTCTGGAATGGCTTATCAGAGTGGGTGCAGAGGGCACCACTCAGTGCATTTAGGCGGGCACATAAGACTAATTTCAGAAAGCATTTGATAAGAGTTTAAACTATTTTGTCGGATACGACTGTAGTTTTTGTGCACTGTTTTATCTTGGTCGATTTCTATGCTATTTTGGTGTCCCTGCAACTTGTCACTCCTCTCTTAACTGCCTGAAGTACGAGGTGATAAAACAGGATATAAATATTGGGATGGATCCTGTCCTTACACTACTACTCCACTGAGAAAATTTGAAGAAAGCTATCTGCATACCATTTTAATGATTAGTATGAAGAAAGAGAGAGAGAGAGAGAGAGAGAGAGAGAGAGAGAGAGAGAGAGAGAGAGAGAGAGAAGGCAGAACAGTCCACACACTAAGACTGATCATTGCATGTGTCAAGTCAAAGAAAACAGACAAAGAACAGGACAGAAAGTTCACGTACAACTTTGCAAGCACACTGGAATCACTAAACCAAACTGTATTTTCTAAAAGCAAGCACTACCTATGCATTATACATTAGACAACACGGCCATATGTTTGAGACTAAAACCCTTAAAGAGGATCAGTTTTAACCAGAAGAAAGCAGATTAGATGGCCTCTTAACTCATGATAAACTGCAGAGACAGTTAATCCAGCACCCTTTGCATATTTTCCCCATTTTTACATGTTACCTGGATTAGATCTGTACTTTAAGTATCAGTTGTCATACTTACATACATATAAATGTATACACGATTCTCTATCACAGTTTTAAAAGCATCTAAATCAAGAGTGTCAAACATGCAGTCTGACGGCAGGATCAGGCCCCAGAGGACTTCTATCAGGCCTGCAATGGAATTGGCCATCTCCTGCTTCCAGTTCTACTGCTGCTGCTGCTGCTGCTGCATCATAGCTTGCTTCACCAGACTCTCTCATTCGCTCAGCCATTTCATGTTTTAACCTGGGTCCTAGACTCAGAACTCTGAGCATGAGATTTCTCTGGTGAATGTCAATAAATCAAAAGTAGGTTTGCAGCTTACCGATACACACTTGAACAGCATATTCAAGATTGCAACAACACAGACATCTTGATGCAATAATTCAGAGCAAGAAGTGTCAGTTATCAGACACTGTTAAACAAAATATTGCAAGAGTGATGTTTTAAACATGTTTTTATTTTAAGTAAAAAAAAATCTTTGTTTGTGTCCTTTATAAAGTTTATATCTCTGCTACCTGACATTACGTTTTATGACACACGTGGCCCCGCCCAACAAGGTCTCATTTATGTCAGATCCGGACCGCATAACAAATGAATTTGACACCCCTGATCTAAATAGTGCTATAAACAAGTAGGCTTAGGATCCTGGAGAGATATATACAGTATTATATATGTTAATGAGCAGAAGGAAAAAGTGAGTTGTTTAAGAGTGATCAGTTATATGTTTTGGCCTCTTCTTCAGTAACAGTTAACTTTTAAATGGAACACTGGAACCCAAGGTGAATCGGAATTCTCAGGAGAGTGACAGACTGTTAGAGCTTCTTTGCCACAGTTTGTGATATCTGGTGTGCAGCTCTGCAGTAGTTTCTCTAATGTAATATATGTGGCATTAAATTGTAGTCAATAACATATAGTTACATTGTTAAGACCCGCAGGTGATGTTTGATAAAAAGATCTTGCCACAGCTTTTAAGAGGCAGCCGTTTCCCTAAGATAGTTAAGTAGTATAGTAAATGGATTCACAGTTACGTGAACTGGTGATTTTATGTCTGTTCTCACACTTCATTTACATTATTTATAGTCTGCCTTTCTCATCGAGACTCAAGGCAGATTGTATAGCGTAAGTCAATGCAATCAATAGGATGGGGCATCCAATAAGCAATGTAATAGGATTTGGCTTGCAGAAATCTAAAACTAAGCAAAAAATTTGAAACATAGTGGAAGTATTAACACAACATGTTAAACAACACAGAAATTACACAGAAGGGTATTACATACAACCAAACAGGTATCTGAATGTTGACTCTCTAAAGCTTATGCTGCCAAAATCTTGGTGGTCTCGAAGGTGCCACTGGACTCAAATCTAGCTGTTCTACTGCAGACCAACACAGACATCCTTTGAAACTATTAAACTCACTGGGAGTTAAATCAGAACTCTGTTAGCCCTGCAGCAATTTAGGAACAACCCTTGCCCAATTACATCCTTTGTATCAGAGAACTGCTTCCAAATATACTTTCATTAATATTACAGTTGCATGCTATAAAAACTGATTTTAGTGTGAAACAGGAAATATGACTACCCTGTTTCCCCGAAAATAAGACCTACCCCCAAAATAAGCCCTAGCAGGATTTCTATGCATTTGTGGTATAAGCCCTAGTGTGTCTTCTTGAGAAAAAATAAATATAAGACAGTGTCTTATTTTCGGGGAAACACGGTATACTTAACTCTGTTACATGGCATGAGACAAAGTAACCAGTTATGCTGAACCTGGAGAGTTTTTCAGCAAGCAAACTTTTACTAACCAGGATACACCTCTGCTGTGTCACCCAGAAGAATCGAGAGGCAGTCAGCAACTACTGGAACTACAGATGTTTCAATGTTAAATCAGAAAACATCCACCACAGAACATTGTGCATTTTATCCTGCCACCATCTCCTATGCCAACCCAGAATATACATTTTGAAATGAACACAGAATTCTGTTGGCAGACTGCCCAGAAGCTGCTTACTTTAATAAATAAAAAATTACTTCTGAGAATATTACAAGTTCCTATTCCTTTGAAATACATTTTAGAGGATCCTAAGAAATCAGATGGCGCTCCTTTAGTTTTTCTGTATTTCAATGACATTGTGAAATACTTCCTCAAGGCTATTTTTAAGGTACTGAAGCACAACCTGAAACATTCTATGTTCCCATTCTTACAGAAAATAATAAGATACATAGTTTGACTTTGCACGTGACTTTCCCAAGCAAAAAGCACCAACTTCCTTATCGGTCTTTTCCTTAGAGGTACACCTAGTTTCCTCAGAAGAGGGAAATCTGCTGCAGCACCTCTTGACCTGCCTCTAAGCATTTCCTTCAACCAGAAAGAGAAGTCCGAATTTTTATTTGTTTAGGACTTTTCATACAATGCAAGTTCTACAATTAAATACTGGACTTGTTTAAGGATCACAACCTTTCTTATATGAATTCATGGATTCTTCATTCCCTCTCCCCCCTCCACTGCTTTTGCAGTTGGTTATCAGGGTTAGTTGCAGCCTTGTTTCTTTTTGTATATTTTGGGACACTCTTGATCAACTAGCAAGCACAAGAGGAGTTTTCATGTACTGATGTTATACTAGCACTAGCCCTGTTCTATGTCTCTGACTGCAGCACAGTAACAAAAAAAGCAATCCCTTTAAATAGCTTCAATTCTTGTAGGATAAGGAGTGGGGTGGTGGTGGTTAGGAAGCCTTTTTCCTTCAAAGTAGTTTTATGTACATCGTCACTGGTGCAAAAATGTGTTTCTTCCCCCCCCTTTTTTTTTTAAGTCAGGGGCACTGGTAAGACAAAACCTTTCGTTCCAGTGCATTAGTTTTTGCTTTACAGATAAAGATTTGGTAAGAGGAAATTGTCAGACTCTTGAACAAACCTACTCCCAACGACACTCTCTTGGTAGTGATTTGTTTATTGAAAGATAAAGATGTTTCAAGCTAAGATGATCTGTGTCAGAACTGACCCTCTTGGAGCCATTTCTGGTATTATACATGGTTCAAACAGCCCCCCCCCCGGACCAGACCAATCACACCAACACATACAGCCTGCCTAAATCTACTGTGCGCCGTTAACCCTCCCTCAGCACCTGAAAAAACAGGTTGCTTACCTGTAACTGATGATCTTCGAGTGGTCATCTGTGCATTCACACCTCTGGGATATAATGCGCCTGTGCCGACCCCGATCAGTATAATGGAAAGCAAAAGGGATTTTAATGGAAAGCAAAAGGGATTTTCATGCCCGCTCCCCGGTCACGTGCTGGGCTCCACTGCACATGACATGGGGGAGGGCACGAGGATCCCGCCAGTTCCTTCCGAACGCTGCCCTCAGTCTCAAAAAGAAAGGACAGGACTGAAAGCAGAGGGGAAAGAGAGCGGGTGGTGTGAATGCACAGATGACCACTCGAAGATCATCAGTTACAGGTAAGCAACCTGTTTATGTTCTTCATGGTCTCTGTGCATCACACCTCTGGGAGACTAGCAAGCAGTACACACCTACCTGGAGGAGGGAGCCGAGGTCCTAATTCTGCGCTGCCTGCAACACTGCCCGACCTACTGCTGAACACTGGTGAATGCCCACATCAAGGGCATAGTGCTTCACAAATGTGTGAGGAGTGACCTAGGCCGCTGCATTGCAGATATCCTCAAGCGACGCACCTCGCAGGAAGGCTGTGGATGTGGCCACTGCCCGGGTGCAATGTGCCCTTAGCAACCCCAGAAGTGACTTCTTTGCTAACGTGTAGCACAGTTCAATAGTCTCCACAATCCATTTGGAGAGGTGTTGGGACGACAGCTTCTTCCCTTGGGAGGGCAAAGCATAAGAGACAAACAAGGCCGGTGACTTTCTAAAGTCTACCTGTTTAACTCAGGTAAAAGAGTAGCACTCTTTTGACATCCAGCGAGTGAAGCTGACATTCTTCCTCGTTCAACGGGGATGGAAAGAATGCTGGGAGGACAATGTCCACCTGTAAGTGAAACTCAGAAACAACTTTTGGTAAGAAAGAAACATCTGGAGCCAACGTGACCCCATTATGACGGAAACTCAAATATGGGGGGGGTCACAACGGACCACTGACAGTTTGATCATCCTCCTGGTGGAGGTGACTGCAATTAAAAAGGCTGTCTTCCACAACAGGAGCGGCAAACTACAAGTAGCCACCGGCTCGAAAGGCTTGTCTGCAAGTCTCGTAAGCACCATGGGCAGGTCCCGTGGCAATGTAGGGCCATGCGACGGGGGTGGGGTGGGGTGGGTCAGGCCCTTAAGAAACCTTTTGGCCTGCGAGTGGGGGAAAATGGAGTAACCCTCAATTGGTGGGCGATTGGCCGAAATTGCGGCCAAATAGACCTTCAACGAGGTACAACTAAGGCCCAAGTCCAAACGGGACAATAGAAAGCCAAAAGTTGCCATCAGATCGAATGCGGGTGGTGGCAATCCCAACAACGTAAGGTGGGACAAGAATTTTTTCCACTTCCCATTGTAGGAAGCTTGAGTGGACGGCTTACGACAGTTCAGTATGACATAGTCTATCCTGTCTTTGAACTTCAGAAGAGGATCCTCCTAGCCGAATCTTTAGGACCGGGGGTTCCATTACAATTGTGGGTAGGGGCCCACCTCATACCCATGCACCAGTTTGAATGGGGTGGGCCCCATGGAACTGTGAACCAAGTTACTGTAACTATATTCCGCATAGGGGAGCAAATCTAGCCAGTTGTCCTGCTGATAGTTAATGAAACATCTCAAGAATTGCTCCAACACTTCATTGGTTCGCTCAGTTTGACCATCGGTCTCTAGGTAGTAAGCACTACTGAGTCCTTGCTCAACCCCCAGAATCTTTAACAGTTCCCTCCAAATGAACTGGGGGCCCCAGTGCAAGATTATTTTCCTCGGTGCAGTCTCACAATGTGCCAGGTTTTTTTGGCAGAGGGCAATTGTTTACAGGGGATGAAATGGGCTTGCTTTGAGAAGAGATCAACCACCACCCAAATAACTGTCCTCCCTTTCCGTTATGGTAGGTCCATTATAAAGTCCAGAGAAATGACCAGCCAGGGTATCTGGCTGCAACAGGCTGCAAGAGGCTGCAACAGTCTGGGGGGAGATTTCAGCCCACCGTTTCCCCATCAAACACACTTGGCAATTAGTCACGTATTGAGAGATGTCAGCCCACATCCATGGCCGCCAGAATTGTCTCTGTAAGAGGTGTGGAGTCTTTAAATATCCATAATGGCCAGCCAACTTATTGTCATGCCCTATTTGCAAAATTTCCCCCCTCAGGGAAAGTGGCATGAATAGCCTGTGTTGGCGAAACCAGCACCCGTTCTCCAGTTTTGTGAGTGTGCCCTTTTTTCTACTTCCTCCTTGTTGGCTTCAGTAAAAGCCGCCTTTAATTTTCCCACCCATGGCTCGGGACTGAGGCCCCCTCCTCTCTTGCCCAGCTGCTCGTGAGTACTGCCCCCCCAGCTGGGTGGGTGTGAACATAGAGTCAATGACTTCCTCTGACTGGTATGTTGGGGGAGGCACGAGAGGGCGTTAGTAAGAAAATTGGACTTCCCAGGAACTAGGGGCTCCTCCAGTTCTCATAACTTGACCCCTAATCCCATCACTAGTGCTGGGCTGATCAAGTCTCGGGTACACCCTAAATACACGAGGACACATACCCTAATGTAGGTGTGAAGGGAGGAATGGGTTACAGTCACAGTCATGTAAAAGAGAGGGGAAGTAGATCTCGGAGATTCTAGCATGGGAGCATTTTGGACCTGCCATTTAGCGCCCTTCACAGGGCTCTTCTCTCGTGAGCAGTTGGTGGTGAAATGTCCAGGGGGCCACACTTCAGGCACAGACCTTGCCATATCCTTTGCTCTCGGTCACTCCCAGAACTCTGGAGTCGGCCCTGTTGTGCCTTTGGTTCTCCTCCCAGCACCTTGGCCACCAGCTTTGGGTAGTATATCTTCAGCAGGTTGCAGCGGTTCTCTGCCTCACAGGCCACCTTGATCCAGCCATTCAGGGTTAGGGGGTTATCTTGGGCCAGAGCTTTGTCCAAGATGGAATGGTTCAAGCCTGTTCTGTGGAACTTGATGAGCACCTCTTCCAGCCACCCCTGCAGCTTGGCCACATACATCTTGAATTTGTCCGAGAACTCCCGGACAGATCGGCTGCCTTGCTTCAGCCCCCGGAGGCAAGTTCTGGCCTGTTCCAGCTCCAGGGGTCCCTCATATTGTCTGTGGGGGCCCCGCATGAAAGCATCCACATCTCTTGAGTCCTAGGCCACTCACACTGTACAGTCCCACAAATCAGTCGGCTATCTGGTCTCTTAGTCTTGACCCCAAGTAATCCACCTGGTGTTCGTCTGAGGCAAAAGTGTGGCCCCAGTCTCTCAGGAACTTCCGGACCTGGAGCATGAAGAACACCAACTTTCCCTGGGTCCCGTCGAACATGTCTTTGAGTGCGTCTCTAGGGGCAGTGGGGCTGGGGTGTGCCAGTGGTGGTTCTGGAGGGGCCTCGCCTCCTGGAGAGAGCCCACCCTCTGTGCCACCTCCCCCTGCTTGTAGTCCCAAGCCTCAAAGTTCCAGCTGTAGCACCTCCCAGATGGTGTCTGCCAAGCCCCTCAGGGCCTCTTGGGTGTCCCAGCACCGTTCTGCGATCTCTGCCTGCAGCTCCTGCTGAATCTCCTCAATCTCCATCTCTTCCAGGAGGTGGCCCTCTGCTCCCGCTCTTGCAACCAGCAAGCCTTTTGGGTTGTCATGCAAGATCCCAGAGGCCCAATGGTGGTCCCCCTCTGATTGCCATCACCAGACACCCAAGGGCCCCCCGGACGGGGTAACCCAGTCTGGGGCTTCCCATCAGTCCAGCCCGAGCCTAGGGGGCATGCACTTCACCCCCTTGTCTTCCTTCCCCTTCGGCTCCTCTATGTGTTTGTCAGGGGCGTTTTTGGAGTCAGGTGATTTCGGAGGAGCTGTAGTCCCCTTTTCCTCACTTCCTTCGCTCATTCCTGTTGCAGTGCGTCAGGTTGAGGAGAAGTCAGTTCTGACACTATGTCAAACTCTTGAACAAACTTACTCCCAACAACACTCTCTTGGCAGTGATTTGTTTACTGAGAGATAAAGACGTTTCAAGCTAAGATGATCTGTGTCAGAACTGACCCTCTTGGCATCAGTTCTGGTATTATACATGGTTCAAACAGCCCCCCCCCCCCCTGGGACCAGCCCAATCACACCAACACATACAGCCTGCCTAAATCTACTGTGCACCATTAACTCTCCCCCAGCACCTGCAAGCTTAGTATCTAGCAGTGTCTGGCATCCAAGGTCAAGCACACAGTCTTCCCAGAGATGGAAGGCCCTGCATAAACACAGTTACAAGTCAGTGCGACTTCCAATAAAGCGGCTTCTCACACACCCACACACATGCTCCCAGGCTCCCCCTCCCAACTAAAAGAAAACAGGATATGAGGCATACAAAATTCATAAGAAGCATACAGAATCATGGCTAACGAGGTCTGAGTTTGACGGAAATCAGAAATGGTGACAAAGAGGGGGGGAAACTAGAATCCTTTCACGAGTCCCTCATATGTACTAGGTGTGGTAAAATAGTGTGCTGCCAATTTACAGCTAAATGGATAATACTGCAATTGCATTGGAAGCTAAGAAGTCAGACTTAAAAATACCCTTTGGAAGGAACATCATCTGGGTTCGGAGGATTCAGTGAGTGAAAAATAGTGCCAATAATGGAGGGGGGAAAACAGATGGTGCATTAGTTACAAACTAAAAGTCTAAAAGCAATCTTCCAAAATGCCAACTAAAACTATTAATACTATTCTTGTTCCTAAGTACTCCTGTTTAGCAACAATAACTCACTTTGGACCACACTCTAAATTGAAAGTCACAGACAACATGACAGTCACATGTCTACTTCTTCTTTATAGCTTAATTTGTATTTTGACATTGTAACTTTCCATATCGTTCTATCAGTCACAATTCCATCAGTGGCAATCAATGCTCTAGGGTAAGCAATGAAGTTGTGATGTCAAGACAAGTTAGCATGGGATATGCTTTGGGAGCCTCTGTTTCAGTGGGATTTATGCATAACAACCAGTCTCTTTGGATTCTTTGCTCTTGGGGGATTAACGTTGGTGGTGCCGACTGCCCCAGAACATTCCTGTTCCTCAGCAGTCAGTATTTGCATGGGACAGAGAAAGTTCCATCTCGGCCCAGGAGCTGAACCTGTTTCTCATCTCCAAGGCAGACCTAAATCCAGATTAGTGAACAGTTTCCTCAGAATTCTTCCCATGGTTTTTGCACTCTATACTTTTGGAATTGTATGCTGATATATATAAGCGGATTGCAAAGGTGTCATACTGGGCGGGAAACTTCCCCGCAATAGTTCATTAAGTGTGGATACGGGCTCTATGCTGCCCCCCCGCCATAGTTGACAGGCAACTAGATATCATATCCGTGCAGTTTACGTGACCTGTCTCAATTTATGAAAAAGAATTTGGTCACCTAAGATTCTCACAAATTTGGCTCCTCTTACAGCTAGACAGCAAAGGGAGTATATAGACTCAACAGTGTTAGATACTATGAAGCCAAAGGGCAGCTACCAATGCAGTTGCCATTTTCAGCAGAAACCGCATGCTTGCCACAGAATCTAGCTTGTGCTTACATTTTTCAAGAGGCTCCCACAAAGCCCCATGTAAGTTGGAGATTTGCTTTAATGGAGGCAATCTATGACTTAAATTAATGATTACCCAGATACGAGCAGACATTCTGAAATGCTTTAAACACACTATGACAAGTCTTGCTAATAGATTTGTCTTATTTTACAACACTTAATAAAGTTATCACATTTAAGTAAGGCTCAGTCATAACAAATGTGTCCTCCTTACGGTTTTCTGTTGGCCTGCAGTCAAAATGTATCTGATAAGGCAGTGAAAGGAGATAAGAGACTTGTGGAAATCTTTACAAAATGAGCCTCTTATAAACTACGCCACACTTGTAGTGACAGATTTACATGGATGATGCTTAAACATGGTGTGAGGCAGAGCACCCCTGGCTCCCCCCCCTAAAGGGTTAATGTGAATGGTTACAGGCCTGTTCCATCCTGCAGTTTACAAATTGGTCTCTGGACCTACACGGCCCTTATCTTCAAGATCAGATATGGAAATGCGGTAATTAGCCTCTCATGAGACCCTGCAGACCACAGGTGGGAGGGGGAGAATCAGGATTGATGAGGTAATTTTCCAGAAAGTTCTAGCAAGAATGGGTCCTGATTGGGTATCATTAACAACTGATGCTGCTTGACCAAAAAACTATAATTGAGCTAAATGTCTGGAGAAAGAAAGGTGGTTTGGATTCTGATTGACTATGATATTTTTATATTGCAATAGACATCAATGTAGAGAACGCATGGTTTTGAAAATACAGGTCTTGTTTTCTGCTGTATGACTTTAGAGTACTGTGTTGCCTATAGATTATATATTTTGTTAGACTGAAACTTCATGTAATTTTAATAAAATTCAAGAAAGGTCTGGTTACTTGTGTGACTTGTATACAACAGCCCTGGAGACTTTTGGACTCCTTGACATATGGATATATAGGATTTTATTTTTAAACCATTTTATTTGAAGATTGGTTGGGAATGTTAACTTCTAATTGGTTGGGAATTGTTAACTTATATTTTTTTAATGTTTCGTTTTCCTTGAGAATGTCTCTGAAATTTTGTAACGCCTTTGAAATTTTCGAAATAAAATTTTAAAAAAATTAAATTTAAAGAGTGGTTGGGAAGCATTTAAGGTCAAGGACTTCCCAGCATGGTTTGTTTGTGATATCTATACATCAAAGAAAGAGCCATGGGAAAGTTTAATAAAAGATCAAGCTATTGAAAACTATTAAAAGCAGGATTACCCCTGAAATGTACCAAATAGCCTCTTGTTTTGTATGTAACCAAACATGTTACATTCACCTTTTGGAGAATCTTACCTTGCCTTTTTGAGTTAAAGGCTCAATCGTTAAGGAGTCAGGACCAATATCCACAATAATTCCCATCCAAAACCCATCAGTTGGGTGTGGAGCCCAAACAGGCTTCCCATCCTCCATTTTGAGGAACTCCTGTAAAGAGAAGAAACAGCCATAAGTAAATCTATTCTGCAAAACATGTTCTTGCAGAATTTTTGATTTCATCCCTTTCCCAATTTCCTTACCAAGAAACACTTAACTATTATGACAGTACCTAACATATTGCAGTGGTAAGTATTACTTTGACAAGAGGTTAGCTTCTAGGACGAAAACATATTGTTCATGCAGTAGAACTAGAAGCAGAATGATTTGTAGCATAACGGCATGAGCGTACTGTCCTACAGTAGCAGTGAGGTACATATGTACGCAAGTGCAAGACTTACAGAATGCTGAGCACCAGTTCCCACACTCATCACAACTCACTGTTAGGATCGATGGGCTTAAAGAACATGACAGATGGAAATTTGAAAAGCATACGAAAGGCTGGATTTTGTACAGTGCACTTGGACATACACAGTTTGCACTTTCAGTTCTTTCACTTGAATATTCACCTTCTCCATGCAACTAAGCATAGTTGTATCCCAATTATGGGTATGGCCATGAAAATATCAGTAACCAAAATTTGAATCCAGTGGCACCTTTAAGACCAACACAGTTTTATTAAAGTTGTAAGCTTTCATATGCATGCAGACTTCTTCAGATACGAATCTAAGAAAGACTTAAGCATACTAACAAGCTCTACTCTACAGGCTTTACTTACGAACAATTTTTATTTCCATTTATATCCTGCCTTTTTCCCTAATGGGGAACCACAACAGCTGACATCATTCTGTTCTGCTCCATTTTAAGCTGAGTGTGTGTGACTGGCCCAAAGTCACCCAGCAAGCTTCTATGGCAGAGTGGGGATTCAAACTCGGGTATCTCAGATGCCAGTTGGACATTCTAACCACTGCAGCATTCTGACTTGATTTCAGCATTTCATGAGCATTGAACAAATATGTTGTGGGATGAAGTTAAAAATTTATTTAAGAACATAAGAACATAAGAGACGCCAATGTTGGATCAGGCCAAAGGCCCATCCAGTCCAACACTCTGTGTCACACAGTGGCCAGAAATACCAGTGCCATCAGGAGGTCCAGCAGTGGGGCCAGGACATTAGAAGTCCTCCCCCTGTTGACCCCCCCCAAGCACCAAGACAGAGCATCACTTGCCCCAGAGCCCCTAGCTATACCTTGTGGCTAATAGCCACTGATGGACCTCTGCTCCATATGCTTATCTAATTCCCTTTTGAAGCCGTCCATGCTTGTAGCACCCACCACTTCCTGTGGCAGTGAATTCCATGTGTTAATCACTCTTTGGGTGAAGAAGTACTTCCTTTTATCCGTTCTAACCCGACCGCTCTGCAGTTTCATGGAGTGCCCACGAGTTCTTGTATTGTGAGAAAGGGAGAAAAGTACCTCTTTCTTTACCTGCTCTTTCCCATGCATAATCTTATAAACCTCGATCATGTCACCCCTCAGTCGTCTTTTCTCCAAGCTAAAGAGCCCTAAGCGCTTTAACCTTTCCTCATAGGGAAAGTGTTCCAACCCTTTTATCATTCGAGTTGCCCTTTTCTGCACTTTTTCCAAAGCTATAATATCCTTTTTAAGGTGTGGTGCCCAGAACTGCACACAGTATTCCAAATGAGGTCTCACCATTGATTTATATAGGGGCATTATTATATTGGCTGATCTGTTTTCAATACCCTTCCTAATAATCCCCAGCATAGCATTGGCCTTCTTTATTGCAGTCACACACTGTCTCGACATTTTCAGTGAGTTATCCACTACAACTCCAAGATCTCTCTCTTGCTCAGTCTCTGCCAGTTCAGACCCCATCAATGTGTATTTATATTTAGGATTTTTGGCTCCAATGTGCATCACCTTGCACTTGGCCACATTGAACCCCATTTGCCATGTTGACGCCCACTCGCCCATCCTTGACAGATCCCCTTGGAGTGCCTCACAATCCTCACTGGTTTTCACCACCCTGAACAACTTTGTATCATCCGCAAATTTAGCCACTTCACTGCTTACTCCCATCTCCAAATCATTAATGAACAAGTTAAAAAGCAGTGGACCAAGTACTGATCCCTGCGGTACCCCACTGCTTACCACCCTCCACTGAGAAAATTGCCCACCTACACTCACTCTCTGTTTTCTATGAACTAGCCAGTTTTTGATCCATAAAAGGACTTGTCCTTCTATCCCATGATTTTTGAGCTTACTTAGGAGCCTTTGATGAGGAACTTTATCAAAAGCTTTCTGGAAGTCAAGGTAAATAATATCTATTGGATCCCCCTTGTCCACATGTTTGTTCACCCCCTCAAAGAACACTAACAGGTTAGTGAGACAAGATCTTCCCTTACAGAAACCGTGCTGAGTCTGCCTCAATAGGTTTTGTTCATCTATGTGCCTACTAATTCTTTCCTTAATAATGGTTTCCACCAATTTACCCGGTATCGACGTCAGACTGACTGGCCTGTAATTTCCCGGATCTCCTCTGGAACCCTTTTTAAAGATGGGAGTGACATTAGCTACCTTCCAATCCTCAGGAATGGAGGCAGATTTTAAGGAAAGATTACATATCTTTGTCAGGAGATCTACAAGTTCACATTTGAGTTCTTTCAGAACTCTCGGATGTATGCCATCTGGGCCTGGTGATTTTTCAGTTTTTAAGTTGTCTATCAGTTTTAGGACCTCCTCTCTCGTCACCTCAATCTGACTCAGGTCTTTCAACACCCCTCCTGAAATCAGTGGTTCTGGAGTGGGCAAGCACTTCTCATCTTCCACAGTGAAGACGGAGGCAAAAAATGCATTTAGCTTCTCAGCCATTTCCCTATCATCCTTCAATACTCCTTTTACCCCTTGGTCGTCCAAGGGCCCCACTGCCTCCCTGGCTGGTTTCCTGTTTCTAATGTATTTGAAGAAAGTTTTATTGTTGGTTTTTACGTTTTTTGCTATATGCTCCTCATATTCCCTTTTTGCCTGCCTGACCTCAGACTTGCATTTTATTTGCCATAGCCTGTGTTCCGTTTTATCAGCCTCACTGTGACTAGCTTTCCACTGCTTAAAGGAATTCTTTTTACTTTTTACAGCCTCCATTACTCTGTTTGTTAACCATGCAGGCTTTTTCCTATACCTGTTTGTGCCTTTCCTAACCTGCGGAATATATATTTTTTGAGCTTCTAGGATCGTAGTTTTAAATAGATCCCAAGCTTCCCCAATTGTTTTGACCCTTTCTACTTTTCCTTTCAGTTTCCTCCCCACGTGTCCCCTCATATCAGAGAAATTACCCCTTTTAAAGTTAAAAATGGTTGTGTGAGTCTTTTTGGCCAATTCTCTATTTGTACAAATGATGAACTCAACAACATTATGATCACTGTTTCCAAGCGGTGCAATCACTTTTACATCTCTCACCAGGTCTTGAGTGTTACTTAGGACCAAATCAAGGATCGCCTCTCCCCTGGTAGGTTCCGTGACCATCTGCTCCATAGCACAGTCATTTAGAGTGTCTAGAAACTCAATCTCTTTTTCCCGGCTAGAACACATATTGACCCAATCAATGTGTGGGTAGTTAAAATCACCTATTATTACACAGTGTTTTTGTCTAGTTGCTATCTTTAAGGCATTCATCATTTTATAATCCTCCTCTATCTTTTGATCTGGTGGGCGATAACAAACTCCCAGTGTTAAGTTTCCTTTTGGCCCCCCTATTTCAACCCATAGAACTTCCAGAAGCGAATCCAATTCACTTAGCCTCTCAATCTTTCTAGACTTTATACCCTCTCTGACATACAGAGCTACCCCACCTCCAACCCTTCCCCCCCCTATCCTTCCGATATAATATATAACCCGGAATCACTGTGTCCCACTGATTTTCCTCATCCCACCAAGTTTCAGAAATACCCACAATGTCTATTTTTCCCTCCGACACCAAGCACTCCAACTCCCCGATTTTACCTCGGACACTTCTAGCATTTGTATAGAAACAGCTGTAATTTCCCTTACAAGTTAAGCCTGCATCCTTCCTCTTGCTATCTCGAGTCGTTGTCCGGCAGTCCATGTCACCAGCCATGGCCTCTGTGGACAATTTCAATCCACCTCCCTGTAGAAAAGCAACCGGTACCCCCTCACCTCTCTCAGATGAGCCAACCCGAACCAGAGACTTTTCATCTCCTGTCGGCTTTCCCCCAATATTCAGTTTAAAAGCTGCTCTGCCACCTTTTTGATTTTAAGTGCCAGCAGCCTGGTTCCTTCTCGGGACAAGTGGAGACCGTCTCGCCTGTACAGCATGACTCTAGAAAATCTAACCACCTGTATCTTACAACTTCATATAATGCCATTTTTTATCAAGATCAGCATTAATCCAACACTCGAGGAAAACTATTTGACCAGTTACAACCATACTATTAAATCTAAACTCCTTGCTATAAGCTTCCACTGGTAATTAAGTGCACAGAGCTTTCCACTGGAAAGTGATCAGATTTGAGTTTTTGTCCTGTCATACCACATGACATTCTTTAAAATTCTGACCTAATATTATACATCCTGCACACCATCCCCAAACAATAAACAGGAAAAAAAAGCTTATAGGTACACCCATTCTTCTGCTTTTCACTTGGTGTCTTAACTCTTGTCTTGGTCGATATCAGGCAATATTTTATGAAAGCTGAATAAGAAAAGGCTTTCAATTTACCAGGAACTTCTCCTATGCAAATAGATAGCAAGGACCCTTTCATGGACACTGGCCAAAGGGTCTGACATTACCTATTCAACTGACCAAACTCACAGAAGGGTTCATGCTTCCCACTCCAGGCCTTGTGTTCAATTTTTTCTTATAAGCCATTCACTATCAGGAGTTGCTCCTGCAAGTCTAAAAGATTATTTGGGTTTTCGGATAAGATCTTCCTGAAAACTGAAATTAGGGGAGCCCCTTGTTGTTGCTGTTCAGTAGAGAAGCAGACAGGGGCGTGGGATGGTATTAATAGCTTCACTGAAAAACAACTACTGCAGTTTAAAACTTGATCGCTACATCAATAAGATGGTCCAACAGTGAGGATGGAGTTCAACTGGCTAGAGATAGTGCTCACTATACTAGCTGTCAGGCAAGAAAATTCAGGAGCCACATCAGCCCCCTACTTCCCCACCCCATGAATACCCGAGGAAGGCCCACTTGAGATTGGCCTCCTCTCTATCCCCATTAGGAACAGTATAATCCAAAGGTGTCTCTGTTTCAGGGGCTACGACCAGAACAGAAAACCTGTTAAGAGGTGGGAACACTGAACTCAGGAGAATCAGATAGAATTAGAAAGTCATCAATTCTACTTGGTTTGGATTTCCCGGTGGGCACAGACTCAGTCCAATCTCTTGTTCACTTATGTGCTCCCATGGGTAGATGACTCCGCAGAGGCAGATGACTCTTCATTTATGTACATGCAGAAGCTGCTGTTGTAGCCAAATATACCCAGAGGAGTGAAATTCCTCTGGACTGAGCCAGATATCCAAGTCCAGAACTCAGGGAGAAACAAAGGGGGAGCCGGGATGGGTCAGAAAGACCAAACAACTCCAGGCTAGGAACACAGGCCTCCCTCTCTACCCATCCCAGCCTCCAACAATCACACAAGCGTGCTGACAACTGTAGTGTTCCCAGTGGGGTAGGAACCAGAGGAAAAATAGCAGAAAAACAGGTAGGTGATGGGGATTCCACCAGTAGCACCTGATAAATAACTGAGGCTATGTTCAAGAGTGGGCCCAGTGGCTCAACCAACCCTTTGGAGTGTGATCTCATTAGCTGGGATGAACCTCCCACCCATTTGAAGCATAAGGTAGGGGATTCCCCATCGACATGTGCTATTGAGACAGATTTAATTAACTCCTTCAAGGCTCTCCCACCAGTGGGGAAAAAGGTCTTTAACTGATAGGCTTGAGCAAGTGAGGACTAGACTTTTGGAGATGAACAACCACAGCCAGGATCCTATACCTCTCTCTCCCTCTGTTATTGTATCTCACCCAGAGATCCCTTTACTGGCACAAAAATCAGCAGAACCTGTTATTAGATGTGCTCCTTTGTGACAATCTGCCTTATCTAAAGATTATGTTTCTGCCCATTCGCAAACAAACTCTGGACCTTCTGCAGAAGGAATTTTAACTGCTATTTAGATTACCATGAGATTGATACAGTAGGCCCTGCAGGTCCCACTGAGCTCTCTAATTTGACCTCAGTGCCCATATACAAAAAATGGACCAATCTTAGTGGACGGTAAAGAGAACGTGGATGAAATAAGAGAAACTGAGCTGGCAACCAGAGACTCCGAATGAGCATTATCTAAAGTGTATCTCATGGAATGTGCATGGATGATCAAATAAAATTCAGTATGCCACATTCTTACAGTTTATAAAGTATTATGACATCAACATTGACATTAAATTGATTCCTCACTTACACTTGCAATGCTATCCCCCACCCCCCAAAAAACCCACTACTACTAAAGGATGCTCTAGTGGGAAGCTGGCATGTTTGATTTCTATGTCAGTGAAATGTGGTGTGGCATTGCTTCCTGCCTTATAATCCTTAGCAATTACTTGTCTTCTGACTTTTAAAAATCAGGTTATACTGGCTGTGATTATCTATATCCCACCTCCTTCCTCGTCCTTTTGTTATGAGAACTGCTGGCTTGACTTAGAAAATTGCATCTATGAACTTGAGGTCAAATATCCTAAGGCACAAATAATACCGTTAGGTGACTTTAATGCTCAAATTGGGAATGGAAGGTTAAAGGTTAGGGGAAAGATCTATGATGATGATCTTTATAATGGCACAAAGAATACAATGGACTCCTTGGTTAACACACATGAGATAATATTCAGCCAACTGATTGACAAGCTTAGATCTGTAATATTAGATGGTAACTTTCATGGAGATAAATATGGGGAATTCACTTATTGTAAACAGAAGGATGTGAATGTGACTGACTATATACTAATATTTTTTAATTCATTTAATTTATATCCCGCCCTCCCTGCCAAGGCGGGCTTAGGGCAGCTCACATGTAATATAAAAAAATTAAAACAGAATTAGATAAAAACAGAGCAATACGATTATGAATATTATATAAAATATAAAGTGCTAGTTTATGTCAGATGGCGGGTTTAGCAGCATCCTCAGACAACAGCTGGCCAATAGCATAATCTGGGTTAACTGGCTGTTAACAATGTTGTTAGTGTTGGGCCAGGGCTACAATTTCTTGGGTGCAACTCCCTAATTGAAGGCCTGGTAGAAGAGCTCAGTCTTGCAGGCCCTGCGGAACTGAAAGAGGTCCCGCAGGGCCTTGATGTCCTCTGGGAACTCATTCCACTAGCTTTAAATATTGAGGGATGATGTTTCAAAAGTCAGGCTCTTGGACAGCTCATACTGACTATGCCAAGCATAACCTCAAAAAAGCTGTCTTTGGTATTCTTAGTTTTTATAGGAGGAGAGGCGGCTGCCTGATTCCTCCAGCTTTAGAAATTTATAAAATAAAACTACCTCCCCATCTTCTATACAGAGCAGAAATTTGAGGCTCTGGAAATCTCCAGGCTTTAGAAATTACTCAAAACAAATTTGCATGCTGGTTGTTAGTCGTCCCACCATCAACACACCCTCATCTATGATCAGAATAGAATTATCTCTATCCTCAATAACAACCTTATGTTATAAAACAACCATCAATTCCTAGCAGAAAATCGTGTTCTGCCTTTTGACTCTAGCATATGGAGAGATGAAGAGTAACTCACGGTGCAGGTTTATACTAAGATTAGCCTTATACTAAGGCTAGCCTTAGCTTCTCAGTAGAATATTTGAGGACCCTTAGATTCTATGCAGTCAAACTACTCATAAAAACAAAGATTGTTAGACCAGGGTGCTCAAACTGATGTAAGACTAAAAGGCACTTTGAAAACATCTATGCTTTATACACAGCAGCAGTGTTCCCTCTAAGCTGAGTTAGTGTGAGCTAGCTCACAGTTTCTTAGCCTCCAGCTCACACATTTTTGTCTTGGCTCAGGAAGGATGGCTCCAGAGCAAACTAATTTAAGCAGCAGCCAAATAGCTCGCTCACAGCTTTAATGGCAGTAGCTCACAAAGTAGAATTTTTGCTCACAAGACTACACAGCTTAGAGGGAACATTGCACAGCAGCTATCTCCCTCTCTCCTGATTCTTTCAACACACTTTACCAATTTAAGGAATTGCAAGGCCTTTACCAAGGCACACTTAGATATTTTACCACTTGCTGTCTTGGAAGGAATGTTATCCCATATAGGAAAAGAGTCTATTTCTATGGTCAAAACTTTATTGAGGACTTGTCCCATGTCACATTCCAATGTCCAAAATATGAGGCAGAATGTAATAGATTTTTGCGGACCATAATAACCTGTTTCTCAGGAAGGGAAGAAACTAGTCATGTTACTGGTAGGGACAAACCCATTATTTTCCAAATGGCAAGATTTGCTGCCGCCATCATAGAGGATAAAAACATGATGGGGTGGGCAGACCAAAGTATGTCTGACCCTTGACTATTCCACTCTGGGTCACTTGTAATTTGTAATTTATTTGGACTGTGCAATCTTCCTTTTTATTATTAGACATATTTTAATGATACCTTTGTATTTTAGCACTTTTTGCAAAAATGTGCAATTCTTTATTTTTTATTGTTTTTCAGATTTTATCATGTTGGACATTTTCACTTTACTCTGTATTGTTGCTATGGCTTTTTTTTTTTTGCTAATGAAATAAAGATTGATTAATAAATTAGAGGAGGGTTCTTTAAGCAATTCTTGCATTAACCTGTAACTCCTATTTGAATACCATCCTCAGTGCATTTTAAAGTAGCTTGGGTGTTTTGTGCTAATAGCAACATACAATAAGAAGCACCCTCAGTAGTCTCAGTGCATGTATAGATGTTATATGACAACTCCTTTTTATCAGTTATGAATTTCAGTTGTGGGAGTCTACAACAAATTTCTACATTTGGTAAGCCTCAAACAATGCATGTTGAAAAGAGTCTACTGGTGAATAAACACCAGCAATTTAATACATTCACATGAAATCATGGTGAATCTGCTCTAAAAACCAAGAGGAAATTTTATACACTATTTGGACAATATGCATAGTTTTTCAGAGAATGTATGCATTACCTACTTTAGCATCTACTCCAGTATTACTAAGAGAAAGTGCCTTTGGATAGGCAATATATATAAAAATCCTCAGTTTATGTCCTCAGCCTACATACATTCTCCATGCCTTTGATCACTGGTTTTTATACACATTCGCAATTGAGCTCACATTAACAACAGTGTATGTTAATTATTCTTGGATATCCATCTCCCCCTAGTGGTTGGATGGTACTTTGAATTAAACATTCCTTTTAGTCAGCTCAGTTGTGTCAATCACTATGGCTTAACAAGCTTAGTAGTATTAGTTTGTGATAACATATTGTATCCAGTGTTCCCTCTAAGCTGAGCTAGTGTGAGCCGGCTCAGTTTTGTAGCCTCCAGCTCACACATTTTTGCCTTAGCTCAGGAAGGATGGCTCCAGAGCAAACTAATTGATGCAGTAGCCAAATAGCTCGCTCACAACTTTAATGCCGGTAGCTCACAAAGTGGAGGTTTTGCTCACAAGACTACACAGCTTAAAGGCAGCATTGATTGTATCCATCCAATTTGCTAGAAAATGTTGTAATCACAAGTTACTAGCTGTTGCCTATCAGATCACCTCAGAACACTACTAGTTTCCAACTTTCTTTCACCCTACCGGATTGCATGGAGACACATGCTACACTTGAATTGGGCCAAGTTGGACAGGAAGGTTCTGCTGCTGCTGGATTTTCTCACCACAGGCACTAGAGTGTCTTAGACCAGACAGCCCTATTCTTGCAGCGTGGATTCCTTCACCACAGCATTACATGGGCTATGAGGATCAGGGGGTGACTTTCCACAACATGAGCTCTGTACTAGCCTAAATCCTTTTGTGTGGAGTTAAAGACATGCCAGCTACTTGAGCATTTATGTAGTCAGTCATGCAAGGTGATTTTTGAAACAAGAGTTAATTTTACATTAATTGGTGTTGACGGCTGAGATGAAGAGACAGATAAATTACTATTTCACAAAAGTGTTAAAGACTATGCCTTATGTATGGAAGGGCAGGTGGTTCAGTGGTAAAGCTCAGTCTTTGTATGCAGAAGGTTCCCTCTCAAGTCAAAAGGACCAGGCAATAGACGATGCAAAAGACCCATGCCTGAGACCCTGGGGAGCCACACTGCCTGTCTGAGTAGACAGTACTGACTCTAATGGATATACTGATCTGAATCAGTACAGGGCAGATTCATGTGTTCATGTGCCTTTCTTTCTTTTTTCTTTTTTCTTGCTTTTTAACTTGTTTATTAATGATTTGCATCCAAAGTAAATTAAGACATAACAAAGATACAACTTCATGAGAATGCAACTCAATAACAGTTATAAACTAAATCAGTAAATATTACAAATCGTCACATTTTAACAGAAGGACCTTCTAAAAAGACATAAATGTATTATTTCATGGGGTTAATGGGGTAAAGATTACGAATCTCGTCTCTACTTGGCAAACCTTGATAATACTGTCTTATAACGTTAGCCATTTGTGATAATGCATGTTTGTTCATGTGCCTTTCAATCAAATAATCAGAACAGTATTTGAAACAATTACTTATGCCCCACTGATCTAACTTATGACAGGAACCAGATCTTATCCAAGTAAAAAGAAATTCCTTTGGTTCTTGGAGTTTAAAAAAATCCACATGTGTCGTGTGCAACAGCAATGGGCAGGAAAAAAAGGAGCAGTAGACTGAAGTAAGACTGTGATTTGCACACATGATCAAGGAAAGTGGCTGGCCACAAAAATATCCAGCTTCCAACTTGGCAAATCCCAAAGCCAGAAGACTCTAAACCGCTGCTTGGTGACCATCATCTCAGTAAGAATGAAACACACAAAGCACCTCCGCCCTGCATGGCACTGACTCAACACAGAGAGGAGCTGAGACTACAGCAAGTCCTAACTGTCATGACAGTCAGGAAAAACAAGATTTATGGATGGATAACCCGTAAAACATTTGCCCTAAAAGTCAGAAATCCCACTGCTTGGGAGATAAATTATACATTTAGATAAATTATACATTTAGATATTAAGAGTAGTTCTACACAATGCACAGAAGGATATTGTAGACTAATGCAGCAGTACTTTTGACTGTTCTAATTAAAACAGCTAGCAGATTGTGTGTTACGTTTTTTAATGTTTTCCCACATTAATAAACCCCTGCGCATAGTAAACTAGTTGATCAAAGTAAAAGCTGCAACATAGTTTCTCTGACAAATTAGCTTTCTGTGCTTATGAGAACCAGTATAGTGGTCAGAATGTCATATTAGATCTGGAAGACCTGGATTCAAATCCTCACTTTGCCATGACACTTGTCAGGTAACCTTGGGTCAGTCACACTTTCTCTGCCTCATCTGCCCCAAAGAGTTGTTGGGAGAATAAAATGGGGAATGGAGAAATGATGTATGCCTCCCAGAGCTCCTTTGAGAACAGGTGGGATAAAGATAGTTTACTGCCTGCGGGCAGCTTTTTATATGGAGATCACCAAATCCATGACCTCACACACACACATGGTATAATCAGAATTCCTCCCCTGCATTATGTGCAAAACTTCCAAGTTCAAAACAGCACTGTATTTAGAAAGCACTGCTTCCCAAAGGACAAAAGGAAATATATCTCAAAATCTTATTCTGAATTTAGAATTTCAGAGCACTCTGCATAGCTCTTCACTGTGCCTACTGAGATGACTATTGAAGATGACTTTGTCTCTTGAATTTTGGTCATAAAAATAAAAATTTCATGTTTTCAAAACAAACTGGACTCATTTTGACTTATTAACTTAAAAGCCTTCAGTCACATTCCAAACATTTCACAGCACGCGATTATTCTGATCACATGCATTCAACAACATAAAGCAATTCTTTCTGAACAACATCTGTATTTACTCAGATCTGGCTAGTGGCCACATTTTTAAAAAATAGTATACACATCTGGATCAGAAATGGGTTGGCTTCTGCAGATCTAAAGATTGTGGAGCTGCCTTTAGCTCAAGCTACAATTTTTATCAGAACTCCAGACACCTAACAGCCACAAGTGCTTTAAATAAAAGTTTAGCTTGACAGTCAATTGCTGTAGAAATCTGAAAACAACATCCTAGACAATGTTACCGGCTCCTAAGTTTAACATTGGCAGCCCTATAAAAAGTCATAGCTTTTGCGGCTCTTTGAACATTGAGATGTTTTCTGAGCGTTAAGAGACCTTTACTTTCACATGTTTCTTTTCTGAACATTCCTGCAGACAGCACTGATTTCAAAGCACCACCAAAAACAAAAACATTACAAGGGCAGATGTTCAGTATGTCACACCCTAAAATTAACATGCACAGGCACTTACCACAAGGCTACAATAAAAAGTCAGTTGTCTGAGGAAATGACTACAATTCCAGTTGCACAAAGTAGGATCTTCAGATCTTAAACACATTTGTTTACTCAGTAAACTTCTCTTTTCCTTTACAGGACAAGCTATTTCTCTTCTTACTACCACACTTGTGATAAAGATTTGACTCATAGTGCAATCCTAAATAGATTTGCACCATTTTTACAGCCCATGGACTTCAATGGATTTAGAAGGAGACAACACTGCTTAGGATGGCACTGTCAACCAATACAAAAATGAAACAAGGTTCCTTGCCTTGGTTGCTTACCTATTGTCACTTTGTCATAAAGTTTTAGCTTATTCAGTGTAATACTTTTTCAGGCTGCATCACATAATTTAAAGAGATACAGGACTGCAGACCTAACAACAGGAAGTCAGAAGGTTTTTTCCTTCTCAGGTTGCAGTCGACTTATGAATACCCCATAGGGTTTTCAAAGCAAGAGGTGTTCAGAGGTGGTTTGCCATTCCCCTGGTATTCTTTGCTGGTCTCCCATCCAAATGCTGACCAGGGCTGACCCTGCTTCCAAGATCTGACAAGATTGGGCTAACCTGGGCTACCCAGTTCAGGGTACCAGTCAGAGATACTATTTAGAAACAGACATTTGTAGCTTCTGGCAAAATGTTATTATCACATTTCACTACAGATCATTTTAAATTCACTCATATATGAATCGATTTTAAATCATGATTATCCAATATGCCTAAACATTTTAATCTCTGAAAATGGGATCACATGCTCCTTCTGATCAGGTATTTATATAGAACTACCAACTAAACCAGAATAATGAATTTTAATCTCTGAAAATGGGATCACATGCACATGATCAGGTATTTATATAGAACTACCAGCTGAACCAGAATAATGGCTGATCTGAAAGTTAGATTAACCAGTCACATTTCTTTGACTTTTAAGGAATGTACTGCAAAATTATCCTTCAGTGCAACTGGAAGCTATGAATTCCACAAGAAACTGCCTATTTTATTTAAAAAAACCACATCTTTTTGCTTGCTTCATGTTAATTTCTTTTTGCCTCTTGTAAAAAGGTAAAGGTTCCCTTGCTCGAAAGCCAGTCGAATCCGACTCTATGGTTGCGGTGCTCATCTCCGTTTCAAAGCCGAAGAGCCAGCGCTGTCCGAAGACATTTCCGTGGTCATGTGGCTGGCATGACTAAACACCAAGGCGCACGGAACGCTGTTACCTTCCCACTGAAGTGGTACCTATTTATCTACTTGCAATTTCTTGCTTCGAATTGCTAGGTTGGCAGGAGCTGGAACTAGAGATGGGAGCTTACTCCATCATGCAGCACACTCGGGTCTTGAACTGCTGAACTACCGACCTTTCACAGCCTGCAGTTCAGCATCTTAACCACTTGAGCCACCGCAGCTCCTTTGCCTCTTGTACTAAGACGCAATTTACATAAAACATCCCGGGGCATTTTATTTCAGCAAAAAACCCCACATACTTAGATTTAAAAAGCTAAGAAAACTCAATTTTCAGAGTTTTGGCTGTTTAGGATGACGAGGAATACACTGAACACTAACAAGTAGTAACCTGTAGGTAAGACAATAATAAATTGACAATTTTACATGCAGTATTTAAAGAATTATTTATTCAAAGCTTCTTGTACTCAGTGTATACAGTCCCAGATTTTAGTTCCCAAAACAGCTTCCAAAAAGAAAGGTTTAAGTGTATATGCATGCCTAGAAATGCACATCTTGACTTCTTGGGCTGCTACAATACACATTGCATGATATATGCTCAGGATTACGATAGCTTATGCCCCATAAATAAGTTAGTTTAAGGTGCCACAAGACTTTGTTTTTGTTTCAACAAACTAATAAGGCTATTCCACTATTCCACTAGAATACTATTTAGGCTTACATCAGTGTCTCCTTGAAATGCTATTAAGAGAGTAATACTGTTGAAGCAATTAGAATGTTCATACAAATTGATTTTAGTGGTACAAATTCCAAAATGGAACTACTTTGCCTTTTTTGTTTCTCAATAACCAACATCAAAGCAATATTTCTCCAAACTCGACTCTACTCTAGGATTCACAGAGATATGATTGGTTGTACCACATAAATCTAGATGTTTCTGTGCATAATAACACCCATTAGGGAAGGTATTAGTAGGGAGGCTGTCCTAGTTGTGATAACCATGTTTCTTTGTCCAGCATCAACCTACACTCATAATTATAGGAAAATGTGAAAAGTTATAGAATATTGGCCTTCCATCACTCTCTCCAATAAGTTTGTGAGACAAAGCTCCAATCTTAAACACAGAGCGTATAAAAATTCCACCTGTCCTGCTACTGGCCTTTATACTGACGATCCTGATATTGTTAGTATTCAGGGAGTTCAACATCTATGCTGAGTTTGCCTTAACTGGTATGGCTCAGGAGTTCAGACTCAAGATAACCATCTTAGTTCTCATGCACATGGATGTCCATATGCATAACCGTCTGTACTGATGAAATGCCAAGTGATCTGGTAATGGGGGAAGTGTCTACAATTCCATGGACACTATCTGGTGGGATTTACTCACAGGAATTCTGAATCTCTGCAAGGGTGAGAGATGGTTCTGAAAGACCCTGGCCCATTATGCACACACATCTTACTGCAGCTTTTCAGAGCAGTAAGCCTTTAATCTTGACTTCGGATTCTGTGCCCATCTTATGCACCATTCCTTTTCCTCCAGAGTATTTATTCTGCAGCTACAATTTTAAAAAAATACACTTTTCCAGATTGGGGTGGAATGTTACTTGTGATGGGGGGGGGGGGGTTTCCAAAGGGTTTTTAAAAATACACAATTTCCCTAGTGTAGCTGCACAGTAGTGTCCAGTCTGGTGTCATGGTTAAGTGCGTGGACTCTAATCTGGGAGAAGCAGGTTTGATTCCCCACTCCTCCACTTGCACCTGGCTGGATGACCTTGGGCAAGCCGTAGTTCTGATAAGAGCTGTTCTTGAAAAAGAACAGCTCTTATCTGTCAGAGCTCTCTCAGCCCCACCTACCTCACAGGGTGTCTGTTGTGGGGAGGGGAATGGAAAGGAGTTTGTAAGCCACTCTGAGACACCCTTGGGTAGTGAAGGGCGGGGTATAAATCCAATCTCTTCTTCTTCTTCTAAGTGCCTTCCATTTAAATCCTGTGGCTCAGTTTTTGTGCATGCATTTTAGCATTAGTTTGTTGAATGAAAAAGAACAGAAAGGAATGCAGGCAAAGGGGGGGGGAAATCCAATGTTGAAACTGACCAGACTTTTTGAAACTATCAAGAAGCTGCAAAGCCCCATTTTCTATATCCCATGAGCTCTAGGGGATTCTCTGCTGTGTTATCGGCCACTGTGAAAAACGAGAAAGAGTCACATGATTTCATAATTTGGGGAAACATGTAGCGTGTACAGAATGCATGGTAGAAATCACTGACATTGCCATTGCAAGCTGTGATAGCTCGTAACACATGTGTGTGCATGGGCCTGTGCAAAGTTAGCTGCAACTTCATCACGCTTTCCACGGGGCTGCAATTTGTATAGGGGAGGAGTCCTCTGGCAGAACCTTTGGAAAGCTTTTTTGTCTTGTGCCACTAAACTGGGGGACAATGGGGGGTATTTTTCATTGATGCCCTAGCGCAGCTGCATAGTAACGCTAACTTCCTGTCCTTGCAAATTTGTGCGGTTTTCTCTTTGTGATTCTATAATTTGATCCCGCGCACTGGTCATAATCTTGGCAGTTTTTAGAGCCTGTCATGTACCGACTGCACTCTGTCCTCCAAATGGATCTATCCAAAGCAATTCTTAATTTCGGCAGTTTGCAGAAGGTCCATGTGGCTCAACCACCATTTTAATGTTAGGCTTCCAGAGACTGCCAAAATGGTTCCTCCCCCAAACATTGTTCACTAAAGCATTAAAGGGAAAAATGTTTTCAAAGCCATCCCAATGTCTCTCTTTACATCTCATGTCAATATCATTCCACACTGACAAAACAAAACACCCTTTTTTGCATGCAGCACTGAAATCCTTTTTTTTTTTTTGGCACTGGGGACACTGCCATTTGCCCCCTCTCCAATCACCCTTTCAAGTCAATATCAGCAGGGAACTAAACCTTGTGCAGCTCCTTTTAAACTTCCCCCCATCATTTAAATTTTTTTTATTCAGCAAGCTGAGACTAGCAATAGCCTCAAATTGCTAGACTCAAGCCACTTGTCAAAAAAAATTATAAGGGGGAAATGGAGCTTGTACAATGATGAAGGGGGGAGGATGGCAGAAGGTGCAGAGTAGGCAGATTGACCTTAATGTGGGAGGGTAGTGACCTTCGAGTGATGGCAAAAGGGCGGGGGGGGGAATCCAAGGGAATCTGTACCCTTCAGCTTGGAAAAATAACAAGTGAAAAATCAGCACAAAAATACTTTCAGAAAACCTGGGAAAACAGCGACCAGAAGACAAACTGAGTGCTGAGTGCTGATAGCTAAGAATACCCCCCCATATACCTCACCGTAACAGATGAAATGAATGTTCATTTGTCCTGTCTCTCTGTGTCCTCTGTTTGGCAATATTAAAACAGCAATTCGCTCTATCTACTAATGGATGGCCACCCAGACTCTGCCCCTGAACATCTGGACAGGGCATTACAAGCTGGCTGGTTACAACAGAGCCGACTGAAATTGAATCCATCGAAAACAGAGGTCCTGCACCTGGGCTGTGGGGTTTGGGGGTTGGGTATTGGGCTCCCAGCCTTCGACAGGGCTCCATTGGTGCCAATGCCAAAGATAAAGAGCCTGGGGGGTGTTCCTTTTTTCTTTTTTTTTGCTCCCCGATGGGGAATTTTCAATTGCATTTTTATTAAAACTACAAACTATAACAGAAATAAGGAAGGGGACTACATTTAAGGGGATAAAGAAAAGATACCCACTACTGACTAAAAACACAAGAGAGGAGAACTTCTAATCAGCTTAAATACACATCTAGTCTTAATCATATTAATCTCATTACAAACTGAATCACATAGTCTGTTAACTTTTCCCACATCTTAAATTTAACTGATATCAGGAAATACCCCAAAGCATCTCAATTCAAAATTTTTCAAAGGCACAATTCAGAGTCCTTCAGCCTTCACTTCTTCTTGTCCAGTCTCTTCCGCAACTTATAAGGACTTTTAGGAACTGCTGCCCCTTTCTCAGACAGAGTCCTCTCCGGACGAACCCGAGTCCAGCTCGCCACTGGACTTGCTGTCCCCTTCTTTTTCTTCCTCTTCTGGCCCTCCCAGCTGGACTCTTAAAAATTCTCTCGCTTTCAGAACAGAGTCAATCTTTTATTTTTTATCCTTAATTTTAAAGGTGATGCCTTCTGGAATTAGCCATCTATATCCAATTGAATTTGTTTGAAGAAAAAGAACAAGATCTTTATATTTCTTTCTCCACTGTCTTATTTCAAATGGAATATCCTTCAGTACTCTGATGACACTCTCCTGGTGCTCCAGATACAGCTTTCAGGATTGCATCCCTTACATGCCTCTTTGAGAATCTTACGACAATTTCCCCAGGCAGATTATTTTTCTTTATGTATCCTGAATATGACCTGTAGGCCACATCCATTTCACTTAGCAAAAATTCTGCCTTCATCTCTGTCACTGGGGCCAGTATTTCACTCATCACTTCCTTCAGATTCTCTCCCTTAGTCTCTGGCATGTCCTGAAAGCGAAGGATCGTATTAGCCTTTTCCATTTGTAATTGTAGCAACTGCTCTTCTGTAGAAATTTGCTTCTTTCCGAGTTTTTGTACTTTCTTCTTCACCTTTTGGGTAGTGGCGTCCACTTCTTTCACCTTCTCATTTGTTTGATTTATCATTTTCAGAGTCTCGCTTATCTGATTTTGTTGAGTGGTGATACACTGGGTCATTGATGTCATCTGCTCTTTGAGATTATTCATTTGGTCCAGCAGGTGGCACATGGAGTCTGCCAAAGTTTTTGCCGGCTTGTTGACTCCTTCCAGTTTTGGGCTCTCAGTTACTTTCGATTTCAGATGCTTCTCCTTCTCCGTCCTCTTCCCCGCCATCTTTTTCTCTTTTTTTACTTTCGCAAACTTTTTGTAAGTCTTTGAAAATGCTCCTTAACGCTCACACTCGCCTTGGTAAGTATTCCTTAGCAGTTTTAACCTTTTATGCTTCCGCTCCCCCCCTCAATCGCTCTAAAATCTATGCATTTGGGAGGCGTCTCTCCCCCGCTCGCCTTATCTTTTGTTCTGTGGGGTGGGGAGCTTCTTTTCTTTTTAATCAATGCTTTACGACTCACATTCATAATCGGTCCACAGACCTCATTTACACTCCATTTCACGCTCGATCTCCTGCGCTTGCCCCGGTCAGCGTCACTTAGTCCATTCGGTCTCTCAGCACGAAAAACCATCAGAGCGGAGAGGTGCCTCAATTCTCCGGCATTACGCCGTCGAAGAGGCAACCTCTCAAAAGCTACATGGCCAGGGTCCCTTCAGCCGGGTCCCTGGGGGAGTAGTGAGCCTGCACACCCCCTCCTTCGGCTGGAGCGCAGCTTCACCCCCGGGAGGTCTGGGAGGTGAGTCTGCTAGTGTGCTGCTAGTGTGCTGCCAGTGTGCTGGGAGGTGAGTCTGCTAGTGTGCTGCTAGTGTGCTGCCAGTGTGCTGGGAGGTGAGTCTGCTAGTGTGCTGCTAGTGTGCTGCCAGTGTGCTGGGAGGTGAGTCTGCTAGTGTGCTGCTAGTGTGCTGCCAGTGTGCTGGGAGGTGAGTCTGCTAGTGTGCTGCTAGTGTGCTGCCAGTGTGCTGGGAGGTGAGTCTGCTAGTGTGCTGCTAGTGTGCTGCCAGTGTGCTGGGAGGTGAGTCTGCTAGTGTGCTGCTAGTGTGCTGCCAGTGTGCTGGGAGGTGAGTCTGCTAGTGTGCTGCTAGTGTGCTGCCAGTGTGCTGGGAGGTGAGTCTGCTAGTGTGCTGCTAGTGTGCTGCCATCAACCGGAAGCCTGGGGTGTTCCTGAATGCCTCACTGACTATGGAGACCCAAGTCACTGCCACAACTAGGTCTTTCTTTTTCCATTGGAGGCAAATCAAGCAGTTGGCCCCATTCTGCTAGTGTGCTGCCATCAACCGGAAGCCTGGGGTGTTCCTGAATGCCTCACTGACTATGGAGACCCAAGTCACCGCCACAACTAGGTCTTTCTTTTTCCATTGGAGGCAAATCAAGCAGTTGGCCCCATACCTCTCCCCCACTGAACTGGCTGCAGTGATCCATGGCCTGCATATATTCGAGGCCGCTTCTTCCCAGATGAGCCCTGCAGAACATTGAGTTCTGCAAACCAGCATCTCCTGGTAGTCCCTGGCCCCCATCTGGTGGAATGAGCTCCCTCATGGGATCAGGGCCCTGTGGGACCTGTTACAGTTCCGCAGGGCCTGTAAGACGGAGCTCTTCTGCCAGGCTTTTAATTGATGCAAAACAAAGAGAGTGATCACAGGATGGAAGTTTGGAAAGAAGTAAACAACCGTGATGCATTATGCCAAAAAAGTCTCCAAAGACCAGAAATTTCTTTTTCCAATATTTAGTTGAGGCAGCAGGCATCCACCTGATATGATCAAAGATTATATATCACTGGTATAAACATCATCTGTTGAGGCATATTGTATATCCAGTATTATATTGTTTACAGGTTTTAATATTGATTTATATGTTATTAATTTGAATTGTAAATCTGCACTGTGTACAGATCGGTTTGTCTGGAACCTGCCTTGAGCCTGCTATGTGGGGAGGACAGAATATAAATTTAATAGACTAAAATTTAAAAATAAAATAAATTTCAAACCAATGAGATCAAGAGGATTCATTTCCGCACAAAACTTGGCTCACTGTCATCTGGACATCCATTGTAGACATCAAAATTATTCCATCTACAATATCTAATAAACTGCATTTGCCATCTTTGCCAATACAGCACCAAGTTCTTGTTTTGTTTTTCTAGTTTACAAATCTCCCAATATGCAGATTTGACACACGTTTTTTGGATGAGTTCAAAAATTAATATTTTTGACAAAATATAATTTAGGTAACTAACAATATGTTATGTAGTAATATACCACTGCATACCAAGATAACTGTATTAGGATATTTATAAAGATTTGTTGTTCCTTCAGAGCTTGAGTTAGCTTCAATTTCGTTTACAGCTGCTAGGATGGTTACTGTGGTGTACTGGAAGAAAACAGAACCCTCTCCCCACCAAAAAGACCGGTTTCTTTTGCTTGGAATGTAGCCTTATTAAGTAAATTCATATATTATGAAAGGATGCAAAGAAATAATTTTCAATACAGATAAGTTTTGGAAACACTGGGCAATCTTTTGTATATATTGGAATAAAAAAAAGAAATAAAACATAACTTTTTGCTTTTTAAAAAATTGTATGAACACCCACCTTCTTACATATTAAGGCATTATGTAATAAAATATATGCAATAAACATGAACAAAGATTAAAAAACAAATCCACGACCGAAAAGCAAAGAAGGTAATTAATAACCAGATGTATAAGCCGCTACAGAATTTCATCACATTTCTATTAGGGCAGTCTATGTTGTATAAATTTACCATGCATGCTTTGAATTAATGCCTCCCAAATTTGGTTTCATTAACAAATTTCATTAAATACCTTCTTATCTGTCACTCAAGATCATCTGTGAAACTGTGAATAGATAGACCAAAGAAATTACTAGCTTCCCTCCACTTGAAAGGCTGCCTTTGGATTCTCCCAGTTAGGTAATATCTTACCTTTTTTGTACGTCAAGCAGGCCTCGCTTTAAACTAGTAAGATGGAGTCATTTGCCCATCTCAGACAAGAAGGCATTTTTAAAGGTATGCAACTTAGAAACCCAAAACAGCAGTTATCCCAAAGGATATTCACTTGGGCTGACAGAGTTAATAGGCTTTTCGAATTCAGACGCATACAAACGGAAATCCTTCAGCATAGCTTTAGGTGCAGTGGAACTCAAACACTGGAAGAAACAGGAATGCTCACAACTTCCCAAATGTCTATATCCCCCCCCTTCAACTAGTCAGTCTGCCAGCCATCCTAATAATTAGTTTTACTACTTTCCTGAGGCAACTTTCCCAGTTCACTTACCACTAGAGTCAAGGACCAGGACACCACAAGCTGACCTTCCTTGTCCCAAACCACATTACACAGTGGGTGCGTTCAGACGGGGCGTTTCAGCTGGCATAAACTGTACCGGTTCCAACCGGTGCAGTTTATGCCAGCTGAAACGCAATCACACTTACCTCCTGTCTGCGGAGCCCATCGCTGTATGCCCGTTCACATCCAGCGGGCGTCGACGGTTTTTTGTTGTTGTTTTTTTAAACAACTCAGTTTGTGCATGCACGTAGACAGCCATCCACAGAATGGCGATCTTCACACATGCGCAGAACACCCCGTCTTACATTTAAAGTTTAAAGGTAAGGACTTACCTTTAAAGTTTAAAGAGTAAACTGGCCTCCCTGAGGTCCCGGACTCCTCCAAAACGTTAAACTAAGGACCTTTTCTATTTTTAAAAACAAACGCCAGGGCGAAGCTTTGCCCAAGCGCATATTGCCGACCTAAAAAAACATGGTGGGCAACAATCGGAAGCCTTGGGCTTCCGAACGGAACTGGCTCTACAACGGTGGAGAGCAATCAGATGGGGGGGTAAAGCGATTACAACCGTTGTACTCAGGATAACACCACTTGGGGACCTAGTGGCAGAATACAACGGTGTAAAGCTCTTTACAACAGTTAGGGATGGAAGGCAGATGTTCGCCATGTGAACGCCGGTAAGTACACCGATTCCAACCGGCACCTATACCGTTGTAAATGCCCCGTCTGCAGTGGAACTGGCTGTCTTCTGCTTCTTCTTCCAGTTCTGCTGCATCATCGTTTGCAGCTTACAGATACACACCTGAACAGCATACTCAAGATTGCAACAACACAGACATTTTGAAGCAATAATTCAGAGCAAGAGGTGTCAGTTATCAGACACCGTTAAATAAACAAAATATTGCGAGAGTGCTAATGTTTTAAGCAGGATTTTAAGTAAAAAAAAACCCGTTGTGTTTGTGTCCTTTATAAAGTTTATATCCCTGCTACCTGGCATTACATTTTATGACACACATGGCCTGGCCCAACAAGCTCTCATTTATGTTAGAACCGGACCGCATAACAAATGAGTTCGACACCCCTGTCATAGAGTCTTTGTACGTCAGCAGACAAGAGTAAAGAACTGTTGGGGTACCTTTTAGGGGCACAGAATAAGGAATCTGAATGGCAAGGAAGAAAAGTACTGAGAGAGCCTACTATTCTGAAGCAAACCTGATTACCACTTAATTTGTAAAAACTGTACACATCTTAGGAGCCTAAATGCTGAATTTACCTAAAGGCAATTTAGAGCACATATGTAAGCCTAATGATAAAAATAATCTGTGAAGACAGAATTCACCATTGGTGCCTAAAAGAAAAATGTTTATATTTCTACTTCAGTTCAAGCACTTTGTGTGTAATGCATCAATACTTAATTAACATCTGCAACAGCAAGCACTTCTTAAAACCTTAAGGTGCATGAAAGGTTATGATAAGGGCTGTGACCTGTACTACACATGAGAAATTCAGACTAAATTACAACCAGTAGGATTCCCTCTCCACATACGAGCATAGAGATAAAGTCAGCTGTTTCCTCCTGTACTAGCTTCTTCAATTCATTCTCTTAATGCCCTTACTTAAAAGAAAAAACAGTCTGTACAGTGCTGGCTAATTAAATAGGTCATCTTATTTAATGAATGAAGACAGTGTCACCTTCACAGAATTATCAGTCAACTCTGCAGAGTGCCTGATGCCAAAAAAGTAATGATATTATAGAAATTCGAAATTCAAAGCCTACTCCATTACTTCTACAGAAGTGCGCATTTGGGATGCAGGGATAACAGAGCTCCCGGCCTCCCGGTAAGGCTGCTGGAAGCTGAGGGCTGCTTTGTCACCCTGGAGGAAGTGGTGGCAGCAACTGAAGCATGACACAATGCATCCTGATGTGGGGGGGGGCAGAGCCAGCCCCGCAAAAAGGCAGGGCTCCGTTCCCACCCTGGCAGTTGGTCCGTCTGCTCGCTCACCCTCCCACCCTGTTCTTAGTGTAGGCTGTTGCTGGTCACCTATTGGGGCCAGGTAGGAATTTTTCACTCCTACCCAGTATTGGCTGAATGGGTGGAGGTGTTTTCACCTACCTTGCACTGAGGGCAGTGGATCAAATAGTGGTTGTGGTGGTCGACATCTAAATAGGTTGGTCACTTGGCAGGTTTTGTGCAGGCAAGAAAGCGGAACTGGTGAGCACATTACAGCATTTTCCCATTGGGGAACAGGGGGTTATCAGGAACTGCCTTTGGATTTTAGGGTACAGGGTGGGGAATGGTGATCACCTCTGGGACCCTCTTGGGGCAGGTTCCTCCCTGCAACTTGTAAGGTTTCAGGGGTAGGCACTCCTGAGTGGCAACCAGTTGCTAGGCTGCTGGGCACGAGTCAAACCATTAGCTCATGACTGGGGCTGGGTGACCTTCCATGAAGGGCAAGAAGGTTGGGCAGGGAGTGAGGCCTGCCTTGCCTGTTCCGTGCTTGCTTAGTTTGTCCCTTGCCGCACTGTTATGTTAAATAGTTAATAAAGTGGCCCTTGTTTACTTCCAAACTATTGTCTGTCTCGTTATTCCGACTGAGGGGGCAATGTGTCTTGCACCAAGAAGGTAGGAGGGCTGGGATAACAAAAAAGATGTGAAGATTTTCATCAGCCCTTCTGCTGCTTATGATTAGAGCTGCTAGCCTCCAGGTGGGGCCTGGGGATCTCACGCTTTTACAACTGATCTCCAGCTGACAGAGATCAGCTCCCCTGGAGAAAATGGCTGATTTGAAGGGTGGACTCTATGGCATTGCACCATGCTGAGGCCCCTCCCCTCCCCAAACCCCGCCCTCTCCTGGATCCACCCCCAAAGTCTCCAGGTATTTTCCAACCCAGACCTGGCAACCCTACTTATGATCCTACATATGAGTGCAGCTTGCATGAACAGATCTGTCAAGACACCTTCATAAGCCACATTAGTTTTAGCAATGTAATTACTACAGCAATGCTAAAGACATAATGAGGGAGCTTCCAAAGCTAGGAGGTTCCTTGCAAGTGTGCCAGTTGCCTTCAGAGAGCGGCTTACAAGAAAGGAATATTGCATCACCTTCGCACTTATCTGATTAGGAATCTTGCTTGTATGATGACTTTGCACTTTTTAGCATGTTTGCATTAAGATTTTTACACTGGAAAAAGGCAAAAGAGGATTTGCTTTCTGGGACAGGGGCTGGCAACTGTGTGAAACAGAATGCTGGACTAGATGGACAGTTGGTCTGATCCTAGCAGTTCTTGTTTCCTTAGATATTGGGGCTCAGGTCTGACTAGTTTAGTCATTAGTTTTACTACATTCCTGTGGCCGTTTTTTCCAACCCACGGTTACATAGTATCTACAGAACTCACCATGAGAATAAAGTCCATCACAAAGTGAATATCTCTGCCTCAAGCCATATTACACAGCAAGTTTCATCTCCCAATAAATCTTCCAAACTGCGTCCTAATCCCTGCTGTGAAAGGGGAGGGGCACACAGTGGGTAAGGAAAGTACCTGGGCTCAGGGGTACTTTCATTTACTCTGAGACTCAGCCCTAGCAATATGGGCAAATGACAAGACTGAGGAAAGTTCTGTCTTGAAACATAATTGTAAGGTAAGTTCTTTCTGAGGGAAATGCAAAGGCGAAAGACAACCAACTTTAAAACAAGGGAAATAAAATATGCATTACAATGGTAGAATGTTGAAGGCAAGCTACCTAAAGAAATACTGAGAAAGCTAGATAATCGGGGGTGGGGTGGGGATCAAAGTCAACAGAAGAAACATAATGTTGCCAAAGACATTACAGTATGTAAAAAGAGCTCCCAATGTGTTGTCTTGACCATAGGCTAGAACAATCCAGGAGAAAGGATTAAACATTTGGTCCCTACAGTATCTGAGAACAGATCAAGGAACAATGGACTTAAGTTATGGAGATACAGATCAGAGTCAACATTTAAAAAAACTTCCCAGCTATCAGATCAATATAGGAAACAAACTGGTTGCCTGTTCAGCATGTCTCAACAAATCCCAGGCACCAGGATGGTATAGGACCTAGAAATTTCATTTTAAGCGCCAGCACGTAGAATTTTAGCAATTATGTTATTGTTATGTTCTTCTATTGAGGACTGATGAGAGATCAACAGTTATTCATTATTTCACATTAGAATGCACATAAATCCTTTCAATTTCTTGTTTATATGCCAACTTCACACCATTTGTTCTTAACCATTTTAATATTGGATTCAGAATTCAATTAAATGGAGCTTTTAAAAACACTAATGATAGGAAAAATTGGGGGAACGTTAGGGTAAGATCAGCGGTTTGTTGTGGTCATGATTGCCAGGGTTACCCCATATTTATTTATCTAGTATAATATATAATTTTACTAAAGTTATGACAAATTGCTAAGATTTAAGAAGAGGTTTTGTGGTAGCAAAAACTGGGTAACCTCCCCCCCTTTTTTTTACCCCTTGTTTCAAAGAAGATTTTAAAAAATTTCTGATGGAAAAACTGGCAGTTTTGGAGGAGATCTCCTTTATCCCTGTATCTACTTTTATGTTACTTCCTCTGTCCCCCCCCCCCCCCCTTTCTGGCAACCCCAATATCTTCACCTTTCCCTGTTTTTTCCTTCCCGCCCACCAAGCATCTTCAGCTATATTATACCCCATATTTCTCCATAATGGGAACTCGACGCAGCTGACATCATTCTCCTCTCATTAATTTTATCCTCACAATAACCCTGTAAGATAAGTTAGGCAGAGAACTGTGCTCACTCAGTGAGCAACACAGCAGAATGGGGATTTGAACTTAGACCTCCAAGATCCTAGCTTGAAACTCTAAACACTAGTTCATACTCACTTTTGAGAGGTGGCTGATGTTGGATAGTAGCAAGCAGCTGGGCCTGTCAGCTGACCCAGCTGAGCTGAGAAGCAGCAGGAAACAGCTAGAGGGATGAGTGTTTTTTATTTGCTTTTAGCTAAGGGTACTGTGTGGGAGGACTGTGTTTGGGAGTGTGTGGATGAGTTTTAAGTTGTTGCACAGTCCTGGCTGCTTGAGAAAGGGTGTTTGTTTGAATGTAATTGGATTGCCTGGGTATAATATGAATAGCTGCTGGCCCCGCCCTCTGCTGGGTAAGGCTTCTATTTAAGGCTGCACCTTTACTTAAGGCTGCTCTTGGTCTGTGGCTCCTAGACTAGGGACTCTGTAAGAAGCCCAGGAAGGGCCAGAAAGCTAAGGCCCTAATCTCCTTGTGTTCCCAGTAAGATAAGTATTCTGCAAGGAGAACCACTTAAATATGAAGGGTTTTAAAATGGGGATTATATATAATTATTTTTAAAAAGCAATTATGAAAGCAGAATGCCAGCAGGGGGTTGGGTGCTATCCATTATTTTGCACGGAATATCACATGTATGACAATCTGCCCACTGGACAAAAATCTTGGGTGTGTACCTGGTGCAAGGAGCTCCTGGTCCTCAGGGAACGAGTTTGCTCCCTTGAGGCCAAGGCGGCTGACCTGAAGAAGCAGAGACAGTCAGTTAGGTGCATGGAGAAGACTCTTGCGGACTTGTTAGATATGTCCCACTCTGAAAATGGCAGCCCCGTCGCTGTCAGGGAGCATGAGGATTGAGAGGAAACAGGACACCGTACTGAGGATAAGGGGAATGTGCCCTCAGAAGGGACCTCTTCTTCAGCTGGTGAACTGGTATCCTTTCACACCAAGGAATCATCCCTGGGCAGGGAGGGAGGGGGGCTCTTAGTAGTTGGTGATTTGATCCTAAGGCAGGTAAACAGCTGGGTGGCAAACGTGCGTACTGACTGTATGATGACTTGCCTGCCTGGTGCAAACGTAGTGTTCTAGATAGGCTGGTAGATAGTGCTGGGGATGAGCCAGTGGTTGTGGTACATGTTGGCACCAATGATGTGGGGGAAATGCAGTCGTGAGGTCCTGGAGAAAAAATTTAGGCTGCTAGGCAGGATACTAAAGGCCAGAACCTCCAAGGTAGCCTTCTCAGAAGTGCTACCTGTTCCACACAGGAGATGAAAAGTCTCTGGTTTGGGATGGCTCATCTCAAAGAAGGGGTAGCTGTTACTTTTCTACAAGGAAATGGATTAGAATTGTCCACTGAGACTGTTGCTAACAATATGGACTGCCTGGCAAGGTCTCGAGGCAGCAGGAGGAAGGTTGCGGGCCTAATATGCATGGGAAATTATAGATATTTATACGCAAATGCTAGAATTGTCCGAGGTAAACTTGGGGAATTGGAGTGCTTGGTGTTGGGGGAGGGAAACAGACATTGTGGGTATTTCAAAAACTTGGTGGGATGAGGAAAATTAGTGGGACATGGTGATTCCTGGTTATAGATTATATCGGAAGGATGGGGGGAAGAAGAAGAAGAGAAGAGATTGGATTATACCCCGCCTTTCACTACCCAAAGGAGTCTCAGAGCGGCTTACAAACCCCTTTCCCTTCCCCTCCTCACAACAGCACCCTGTGAAGTAGGTGGGGCTGAGAGAGCTCTGACAGAAAGTGCTCTTTTTTCAAGGACAGCTCTTATCAGAACTATGGCTTGCCCAAGGTCATCCAGCAGGTGCAAGTGGAGGAGTGGGGACTCAAACCCGGTTCTCCCAGATTAGAGTCCGCGCACTTAACCACTACACCAAACTGGTTGGAGGTGGGGTGGCTCTGTATGTCAGAGAGGGTATACAATCTAGTAAGATTGAGAGGGTAAGAGAATTGGATTCGCTTCTGGAAATGCTATGGGTTGAAATAGTGGGCCCAAAAGGAAACTTAAGTGGGAGTTTATCGCCCACCAGATCAAAAGACAGAGGAGGATTATAAAATGATGAATGAATTTACCCCTTTTAAAGTAAAAAGTGGTTGTGTTGGTCTTTTTGGGCAACTCCCTATTTATACAAATGTTGAACTCAATAACTTTATGGTCACTGTTCCCAAGCACTTTTACATCTCTCACCAGGTCTTGGGCATTACTTAGGACCAAATCCAGGATCGCCTCTCCCCTGGTAGGTTCCGTGACCATCTGCTCCTTAGCACAGTCATTGAGGAAGACTAGAAACTCAATCTCATATTGACCTAATCAATGCGTGGGTAGTTAAAAATCACCTATTACGACACAATTATTTCTTCTAGCCGCTATCTTTAATTCTCTCATATGAGAGGACATGTGAGGATGTTGCCATGCAAAAACACATTTATATATAAGGACAAGATAACCCTCTGATGTATAATTGAGTTAAGAGAACATGACTGGCCTAAGGTCACCTAGTGAGCTTCATAGCAGAGTAGGAATTTGAGCCTAGGTCTCTACAGACCTAATCTCATGCAGCAAAAAAGGGAGCATTCTCTCCCACAACCAAATTCTGTAAAATATATGAAGAACTCTAAGGGAAGGGCTCTCTCACTTCATGCTGCACAAACAAGCAGATGGATGACACATTATGACCTTTTTTGTGGTTTCCTGACCTTAAGTGCAAGAGAAGCCTATGTCATGAAATGGTCATTTACTCATGTTTCATGTGTAAAGCTTATCTAGAACAAAATGGAACGGCAACTGCTTATAAATAAGCATGGACAGTAATTATTCATAATTACTACATAACCTTCACTATCAGGACAACATAATTACTATATAGTTCCTCAGGAGAAAACGGTAAGTTTAAAACATTTCTTCAAAACATAATTAGATCAACTGCAGTCAGTCAGTGCAGCATCTCTGTGTTACTTACTACGTTTAAACCTATTATCTAGTTCCTCAACCCATTAGGAAGATAGTACCAATAATTCTTGAACATACTTCAAATAACTTTAAATGATTTTTGTTGAAAGTTTCCACGGCCAGAGTTCATTAGTTGGTGTAGATTTTCCGGGCTGTATGGCCGTGGTCTTGGCATTGTAGGACCTGATGTTTCGCCAGCAGCTGTGACTGGCATCCTCAGAGGTATAACACAGAATAATGGAATACTCCCTGTGTCAATGTGAGAAGAAAAATGGTAGGCAGGTAATTTATATCTACTCAGGAAGATGGGGTAGGGCTGAGTCATTATCTTGTAAAGGTTTCCCAGGCTGCTGGCGAAACGTCAGGTACTACAATGCCAAGAGCACAACCATTTTTTGCTGTTGCTGTTGTTCAGTCGCACAGTCGAGTTCGACTCTTCGCGACCCCATGGACCCGATCCCACCAGGCCTTCCTGTCTTCCGCCGCCCTCTGAAGTTTGCTCAATAGCACAACCATACAGCCTGGAAAATCTACGACTAACTTTAAATGATTTCTTATTGTTTAAAACCTGCATCTTCATGATCTTTTCACATGTTCCAATATAAAATCAGTTATAAACCCCTTCACTATACATAGCATACGGCACTCTAAAAAAGTCATTTTCCTTCATCTCGGGTACATAGCTAATAGTGTCTACTATTTCAAATTCTCAAACTCATTTGTTAAATCACACTTCTATACTGACCTTTCTTCAGAGAACTGCTAAAAGAAAGTTACAAGGTATTGTTTAAAACCTGCATCTTCATGATCTTTCACATGTTCCAATATAAAATCAGTTATAAACCCCTTCACTATACATAGCATACGTCACTCTAAAAAAGATATTTTTCTTCATCTCTGGTACATAGCTAATAGTGTCTGCTATTTCAAATTCTCGAACTCATGTGTTAAATCACACTTTTATACTGACCTTTCTTCAGAGAACTGCTAAAAGAAAGTTACAAGGTGGGTAGGGGGAATTTTTAATAATTACTACAGGACTTTAATGCAATGTTTTTATTAATGGTTTTACTATTAGTTCTCATAAAATACTTTGAATGAATGAAAGTATGGTACATACATAATTTAAATAAGCACATTTACTGACTGAAATATGATGGGCTGCCTTGACCCAAATAAAATTGCTTCAGGGAATCATATCTAGCTCATTGGCTGCCAGTTAGCCATATGTGGTCTAATTATGGGGTTCCCTCCTCTCATTTTACTCTAACAACCTGGTTGTTTGGGCAGATAGATTTATGAGTGACAGATTACCCACTGATGCTGAGCCTTGGTTTCCCAAGCCAAAGTCTAGCACTCTAACCACTCATGCTGGCTGTCATTACTATTCAGTTCTATGTTTGTTTTCACAATAAAATGGGACTGAACCAACAATACACACTAGGCTTGCCAAGCTCCCGCTGAGGGTGGGGGAACCCTGCTTTAAAAAACCCTTATCCACTTTTTTGAAATTGGGCCCCGGGGGACAAAATGGCGGCCAGAAAAGTGACGCTCTAGCATTTTAGTCCTCCAAGTCTATATGGCTATGAAAACCATAGAGACGAGGGCTAGAGTGTCAGTTCCCTCTAGTGTGCGCCAGTGCAAGTCAAGCTGCTGGGGGGCTGCATGTGTTGCTGGATCTTCTTGTTGCTAATGCCAGCCCAAATGGTAGGGAAGGGCGCAGTCCGCTCCACTCTGGGGTGGGTGGTGGGGTTTGTTGAGGGGGAGGTTGGAACTTGCTCAGCTTGCCAGCTGCCTTGGAGACTGGCTGCAGGTGACCGGGTCCCTGCGGTGCGTGGTGAAGTTTGTTTGGCGGTGGGGGAAGTTGGAGCATGCTCAGCTCACCTGCATCCTTCCCAAGCCAGTCAGCCGGCTTGGAGAGGCTGCAGATGAGCAGGTCCCTCTGCGGTGTGTGGCAAAGTTTGTTTTGCGGGCGGAGGGGGTTTGGAGCGTGCTCAGCTCGCCTGCATCATTCCCAAGCCAGCCAGCCGGCTTGGAGAGGCTGCAGATGAACGGGTCCCTCTGTAGTGCATGGCAAAGTTTGTTTGGCGGGGGAGGGGGGTTGGAGTGTGCTCAGCTCTCCTGCATCATTACCAACCTGGCCACCCAGCTTGGAGAGGCTGCAGACAAGCGGGTCCCTCTGCGGTGCATGGCAAAGCTTGTTTGGCGGGGGAGGGGGGTTGGAACGTGATCAGCTCACCTGGGAGAGGCTGCAGATGACCAAGCTGCTTCGGGGTGGGTGTCAAAGTTTGTTTGGGGGGGGCAAGGGGGATTTGGAGCATGCTCTGCTTGCCACCTTCCTGGAGCTCCGGTTGGCGGAGGGGGAGCGGAGAGCAAGTGCTGTTTTCATTGCCTGCTGGAAAATTTATTAAACTCATGGAAAAGTTGACTCTTCTGTAATAAAAGCTGGAAACACCACAGAACAGTCATATACCCCAAGAAACAAATTTTATCAATAATCAGTAAGCCACTTACAGTAACTGAACCCTGGATACAAGAGGATTGATAGGCAAATATCCTTCATCTCGATTTAGAATTGGTTTGCTATTTACAAGTTCTCAGTAAGCATTTGGAACAAAGGCAATTTAGGTGTCACCTCTCTCTCTCTCACACACACACACAACTTTTCCTGCATCAGTTTTGTAAATTAAAGATAGTGAGAGATTCTATCATGGTGCTCTCATGTCTCATCCAATTGCACCTTTAGTTTCATGGTAATCAGCAACTTACTGGAGAGTAAAAGATTAACTGTAAATAAGTTATGTGCATCCATCTACAGAGCCGCTGCCTTTGGGGATCTGAGGGTGCTCAGTTCATAGTACAAGCTAAGCATTAAGAGCTGGCAGAGTGTGTGCACTGACCTAGGCAATTATACATTTTGAATGCCATCACTAACAAATAGTACTATTACCAAAACGGTGTAGGCCTCCCTTCTATCCTTTCTATAACTTGAATGGATCTGGATGGTGTTTTTCTCAACCAGGTTTACCAGTCCCCACCTCCATTCAGCTATGCCTCATATGGCATCATGAAACGCACAGGAAATACTTGGAAGTCTTACTATGAATGTCATGTGTACAGTCGTGACAATGAAGTCCAGATCCTGTCAAAATCCCCCCAGTTGTTTCATGCATGTGTTTAACAGCATAAGGGGTCAGAATGGAATCTTGCAGAATCCCGCATACTCGTTTGTCTCTACCCTGAGCTGGCTGGCCCAGGCTACCCTGATCACATCAGATCTCAGAAGCTAGGCAGAGAGGACTTGGATGGGAGACCCCCAAGGAAGTCCAGAGTTGCTACACAGAGGCAGGCAATGGCAAACCACGTATGTTCATCTCTTGTCTTTACCTGGAAGGCCCAGGATAGCCCAGTCTTTTCAGATCTTGGAAGCTAATCAGGATCAGTGATGGTTAGTACTTGGATGGGAGACCACCGAGGATTGTTTTCTGCTTAAACCTGAACAGCTTTTAAAAAAGAAAGAAAGAAACCCAGTGTGTTCGGTCTAATTATTGAATGTAACCATGGTTGATGATTCTTATGATTTAAGTACTGAGATACAAACTGATCTGCAGTTGCTATGTTCCTGAAATTATTTACATCTCCCCCTGCCACACTCACACAGTTTGTGGTAGTGGCTATTTGTGAGTAAACTGGGAGCCAGGATGTTAGTAACAGCAGAACTGCATTCTTCATTTGCTTTTTCAGGGTTTGTATTTTTTTGATCTTGTGATGTATGGTCAGTCAGAATATTCCAAAAAGCTCAGAGAGAAATACTTTTGGAAGGTAAGTTAGAGTTGTATTTCTGGACAAGGATGTATTTTTTGGAGAATTTTTTTCCCTTCTAGTTTTCCTGTGTGATGCAGCTCTTGGGGATGTAGCATGTAGCAGAGCCGTTTCAAAGTTGATCTTGTTCTCTTTTGGATGACTGATTTTAGTCTAATGCTTTTATGGAACATCCTGTAGCTCAGGCATAGGCTTGCATATTTAAAAACAAACTAAGTGACACTCTAGCATTTTAGTCCTCCAAGTCTCTATGGCTATGAAAACCATAGAGACGAGGACTAGAGTGTCAGTTCACTCTAGTGTGCGCCAGTGCGAGTCAGGCTGCTGGGGGGCTGCATGTGTTGCTGGATCTTCTTGTTGCTAATGTCAGCCCAAATGGTAGGGAAGGGCGCAGTCCGTGATGGAAAGGATTGATGCAGTATATTGGTATGATATGAAATTTGACAGAAAGCCCACCTGAAACAGGGGAGTTGCTGAAAGCAGCAAGAAGCCAAGATAAATACAGCTTTATTTCCTGAAAGCAGCATAAACATGAGCATTTCTCTTGTTTTCTTCACTTGTTTGACATGTGCTGTTTGCTTGTTTTTTCCTTCTAATTGTTAAATGTTTAAATTAAAGCATTGTATGTTTTTTAAAGCTTTTTGTTATTTTTGCACTGGAAGGAGACTTAAAAGCCTAGAAGTAATGTAAAATAGGGGAAAGATGGGGGTGGGAATTGATATATGACACTGAATTTAAATTTAAATTTTTGAGAGAAGGTTAGGTTATTTCAGAGGGAGAGGCGGGTTTAGGAGAGTGCCTGGAAAGTGACATCACAAGAAGAGGTGGGGTTTTGCTGCTGTGTACTGGAAGCGACATCATCAGAAGGGGAAGCGTCATCACTTGCCATTTGACCTGGAAGTGACATCACAGGAAGTGACATTACAAAAGCCTCCTGGGTCCACCCCCAAAGTCTTCAGATATTTCCAAAATTTGACTTGGCAACCCTAATACACTCTTGTGAATCACAGTTCAGCTTCTATAATGACTATACTCCTCCTTAGAATAAAAGGACCTAAACATAGACTGAAAAGTAATCAGACCATTATTTTCAATATAAGAATGAGAGTGGTGGTTAAATAACCCACTCAGGACTCTACAGGCTAAGATGACAGCTAAGAAATCATTGAATGTTTCATTGTTCAGAAGTTTCACATTTGGCCAACTGGCACCCAACGAGCTAGAAATGATTCCCTGAAGCAATTTTATTTGGGTCAAGGCAGCCCATCATTTCAGTCAGCAAATTTGTTCAAAGTATTTTATGAGAATTAATAGTAAAACCATTGATAAAAAATTTCATTATAGTCCTGTAGAAATTATTAAAAATTCCCCCTTCCCACCTTGCACCTTTCTTTTAGCAGAATGCATAGAGTAGTAACTACAGCTTTCGTTTATTTTAGGATGTTGTTTAGTAATGTGCAGGAGACAATCACTTATGCCTTCACTTTTCTTTCTGTAAACAAAATTGCCCTGGCGGAATAAAGCAACTGCTGAAAAAAATAACTGAATTTGTAATGGAGTGTTTTTTTGTACAAACAATGGAGTTAGAAAGCTTGAGGCGGGGGGGAAGTGACCCATGAGTTTTTCCCAGAAAGCAATGTTGCCCTGGGTCAGTATCAAGCACTCTGGAGATCATACAGCCCCTCCTTTTCACACAAACATGACCCAACAATATCCCACAGAACTGGTGTAAGTTGTTAAATATACAAAATGGTGATGGGGAGCTACACAACAAAACCATTGCACCATAAGCAAAGGTGTATGTCTAGGATGTGGGTGTCTGAAACTGTCTCCAAGTATTCTGAAACACACTAAATTCTGCCACCACAAACAAATCTTTTGTGGGGACACTTTACTATTCCAAAATACTTTGGAATTTAGCTTGAATATCCTCCAAATGCATTTTATCTAATTTTTTCACTGAATTAATTGTTAAAAAATAGTTGCATCAGTCACACATTACAAACTGCTCAGCATCAATTCACACAAAGTAAAACAAGACAGCAAAATAAAACTTAACATGAATACTAGATTTTTCTCGGTTACTGTAGTCACTTAAATGGGCTACTAGAGTTTCTATCTATTAATTGTGAATCAAAAGCCATCCTCTAGAAAGACCACACCCTGTCTTGGAGTAAGATGATCTAAACACAGGGAAGCACCTGATGTTTTCTAAGATGCATGAGGCAGCTCACAAAGTTTCTTCCAGAATTAGTCAGTGCTTAAGATAGTGCGGGAAATGATTTTGTAAAGCATACTACCTGAACACTACCACTCTAAACTACCTGTACAGCAATACGGTATCCAAAATTCAATTAAAAACACTTTGAAACAAATTCTCTTTACCTTAAACCAGAGGTGTCAAACTCAATTGTTATGAGGGCTAAATCTGACATAAATGTCAGTTTGTTGGGCCTGACCATCTATGAAACAAAATGTAATGCCAGGTATTGGAGATAGAAACTTTAAAGATTCAAAATACAGAGAAAAGTAATTGATTCCTAACAGTGAAAGCAATTGATTTACTGGGGAACTCACAAAGGTCTGGTTCTGCCAGATCCCCCCACCCCCAATTCTCATCCCTCCTGCATTTCCCACAGAAACAGCAGGACTGAGGGGAAGGCCTGACAGAGAGACTGTTTCTAAAACCTCCAGGGGGTGCTTTTTGTCCTCCCATGATACCTTTTCCCTCTCTCACAGGCCAGATTAGAGCCCAGGATGGACCACTTCCAGCCCTTGGGCTGTATGTTTGACACCCCTGCATTAAACGACTCTGTTTAACTTTCCTCACTCCTAATTAACAGTAATGCAATTCTAGACAGCAAAAGCTATTCATCCAAAGAAGTACAATTCTCTTTATCAGTGGCATGCTTAACAGATATATTTCTTATCTGTAAGCAGGCCTCTTTTCGAACCGGAGCTCACTGGAGCGACGCTCCGGCAGAGAGGAGACCAGGGGGTGGGGATATGTATCAAGCCCCGCCCCCTGCTCCCAGCAGCCCTCCATTCAGTCAGCCAGGGAGGACAAAGAAGAAGCAAGGTAAGTTGTATATCTCCCCCCCGCCCTTACAGGTCTCCCCAGTCCCCCAGCTTTGTCTCTTCAGGCCCACGTGGCCGCACGGGGCCCTCTACAGCCCTCCCCAACCCCCAGCGACATCTCTCCAGGCCCAGGTGGCGCCCTGGAGACCACTCCCCAACCCCCAGCGCTGTCTCTCCAGGCCTGCGGGGCCCTGGACAGACCTCCCCAACACCCAGCGCCATCTCTCTAGGGCCACACGGGGCCCTAGAAAGACCTCCCCAACACCCAGCGCCGTTTCTCCAGGCCCATGCAGGGCCCTGGACAGCCCTCCCCAATCCCCAGCACCATCTCTCCAGGCCCACAGGGCTGGCGCGGGGCCCTGGAGAGCCCTCCCCAACCCCCAGCGCAGTCTCTCCAGGCCCACACAGCCACGTGGGGCCCTGGAGAGCTCTCCCCAACCCCCCAGTGTCATGTCTCCAGGCCCGTACTGCTGCGCGGGGCCCGGGGAAGGCCTCTGGAGTGCCTACAGAGCCCCCACGCCTTTCCTGGCATGGCTATTTGCGCCATCACATTCTGATCCGCCATTAGGCGATCAGACGCAACGGCGGCACACCTGGGCTTCCTCTGTCAGCACGCACAGCAAAGAGGATGACCTGGGGGAATAGCCATGCACCAGCGCAATCACACCGTGGGAGTCTGTATGCAGCCCGTGGCAAACCATTTGCCAGTAGGTTGCTGCAGGTACCTTTTAAATGCGCATCTGCTGATGTGACCTTGGGTCAGTCACAAGCTCTGGCACAGCTGTTCCTGAAAGAGCAGTTTGTGTCAGAGTTTTCTCAGCCCCACCCACCTCACAGGGTGTCTGTTGTGGGGAGGGGAAGAGAAAGGAGTTTGTAAGCCGCTTTGAGACTCCAAGTGAAGGGCGGGGTGTAAATCAAATCTCTTCTTCTACGTCTACTGAGACTTTCATCACGACCACTCACTTTCAACCCACCTTCCCTTGAGACCTTTGCTCTAACAGGGTGGACAGTGTGACCAACCACATTGAATGACATGGACATCCAACATAAAATGACTTCGCAAACTGCCCAGTTGTTGACACTACTCCACAGACCCCTGTGTGCGACATGTTCTGGCCCACATTGTGTGACCTTGGACACCGGCTATTGTGTAACATAAGGTATGTGAGACTTTACTTCCACATTTGTATCTTTCACTTATAGACTGCTAATATTTACTTTACCTCCTTCCAGCCTATGCATTTGTTCCACATCACATCTTTCTAGAGTTCGTTGTATTGCTTTCACAACAGGCTTTACTGCTAGTATTCTATAAATGCCAAGCAGTAATTCTTATTTAAATATCATTTTTGGGGGGGGGGCTGATATGAATTACTCAGGTTTGTTACAACCCTTTTGCCAGTGAGGCCTGTTTATTTACTCTCAGACTGAATGTTAAGCCAATTGTAGTGGCACAGCCCAAGATGCCTTCCCCCAGCATTCTACACAGATGCAATTATTCAAATTCACTTAGTCTGCTTAATGACCCAAGTGCAATGGCTCCCTACCAACATGGCATATCCCTGGCAACAGCTGGCACTGGCATAGAGATGCTGCATTCCTCTGAGATGACATAAGATAACAAACTGAACACTGTACCTACTGTGCATGGAATATTACCACAAGAATGCTTGGTGGTGGCCACTATGTGGATGTTGTAACAACCAAATAGGCTACTCTTTCTTCTACCAGCTTTATTAAGAGATACAACTTAAATTTGTGCCTTTAAGAATAAACCAGTAATCCTACCACCGGGATACTGAAAAAATTTCTGAGGTCACATCTACAGATACAGATACAAATATTTCTACATGTTGAGTAATTTTGAGTAATGTTGAGTAAATGAAGATAAGTAGTCCAGCCTTATACACAAGTGATCTCTATTTGGAGAACACCTCATGAATTGTATGGGATATACCTAGGCTTCTACATGTGGTACAAGGTGATCAGTGCTTCCCAGCAGGTGTACATTATGCTATATGTAAGCAACAGAAAGGTAAGAAATAGCTTGTCTACTTTCAGGGACAAGTTTTCTTCCAATCTATATATCTAATTCTCAAGTCGCCCCCCGGGTGTGCGGATACTTGGGGGAGGGAGAGAGAGCAGCCGGGGGGAAGGCCAGAGGGGAGGGGAATGCCAGAGGTGGGAGATTGAGCGGGGGGTGGAGGATACGGGGGAGGAACCGGCAGGATGGTGGGGGACTTACCTCCTCCTGCTGCTTCCTCCTCCGCCTCCTGAGTTTGGAGCTCAGTTTGGAGCTCTCCCCCCCCCCCCCCCCGCGAGTATCTCGCGTCCACCCCTTGTAAGATTCTAAAGGACTTGCTGTCAAAACTGCTGTACTCAGAGTACTGGACCAGCATCTGGGATGTCCAGGTTCAAATCCTTAGGTGAATCTGGGCATTCACACACTCTCAGCTAACAGGGTTCTTGTGAGAACAGCATCTAAGCTGCTTTGGGCTCCTATTGGAGAGACAGGCAGGAAATAAATGGCACCTCTTAAAGTAGCAGAAATGCCTAAAACAAGGGTCCCCAATGTGGTGCCTGTGGATGCCACGGCTCCCACCAGTACTTTCCCTGGAGGTCTGGCAACTTTCCAGAAAGTGGGCAGGGCCAGTGTAAGGCAAGTCTCCTTAGCCGCCCTCTTTCCAATAAAAGGGTTTTCTATGGCTGACAGCAGCCACAGCCACCAGAGAACCTGCAGCGGTATCTGGGCTTTCCTCAGTCAGCATGTGGGTTCTTTGTTTCCCCCGTCCCCGATTCTTTATAAAGTGAGTAGGAAGTTATGTTGGGTTCTGCCTTCTGCAGGAACCATTTTGGGTTTGACTCCACCTCCTCTCAAACTTCCAGAGGTACCCATAGGCTCAAAAAGGATAGGGATCTCTTGTCTAAAGTTACAGAGTATATGCAAATTAAAGCAAGGAAGTCAATGTTTGTCAGTATCTTCCTTTTACTAACTTTGTTAAAGTGATCTAATATTGACATAAGTAAGTTTACTGCAGTATATCTGTTCTTTGAAATGTAATACATACCAGTCTCCATTTTATACTGGGATACATAAATTTGAAAATTCAAGTTGCATAATGAAGTATTAAAAATAAGCAATCTAGACCAAAGCAGCTTATAACTGATTAATTCCTGAACAAGTGTCCTGCCAAGCCTTGCCCAATAGCTCAAGTGAGCTCCTTGATATCAGAGAGAGAAGCACTGAGCTCCCGCTTATCAAACATATTCTATGTCTCGTTACCTCATCTGTGCCTTGCTATTTCATCTGTGTCTTGCCAGTGGAAGTTTCTGTACCATTTTCAGAGGCAACCCCAATTAGCAAGTATTACTGTATACCGATCTGGGCATATGTGGGCAGGTGAGCAATATCAAAGAACGGCTGCAACTGGCATACTAGCCTAAACTGGTAAAAGACGGCCCTTAATACATCTGTCATTTGCTCATCCAGAGACAGTGAATATCCCAAGAATACCACTATCTAAGAACAGAATACACCCATGATGAAACCAGCTTTACACATGTGTGTTTTGACAGGTTTACATTTGGTTCTTTACCCTCATCTGTAAACATTGTTTTACAACCACCACTTCCCTGGAAACAAGGGAGCACTGAGCATAATGTGCATATTGTTTACTCCAGATGATTGCTCCCTCTCTTCCCATAGAGATGCTTCTTGGTGCTTGGGGGGGTCAACAGTGGGATGGCTTCTAATGTCCTGGCCCCACTGGTGGACCTCCTGATGGCACTGGTATTTCTGGCCACTGTGTGATACAGAGTGTTGGGCTGGATGGGCCTTTGGCCTGATCCAACACTGGCGTCTCTTATGTTCTTATGTTATGTTCTTAATAGCATGGGGAGCAAGACAGACTTCTGTGGTACCCCACAGACCAATGACCAAGAGGCAGAATAAAAGTCCCACAGCACCACCTTCTGGAACATACCCTCCAGGTAGAACTGAAGCCAGTGCAAAACAATACCTCCAAAGTCCACACCAACCCTGCCTTTCTTCCCAGGGGGGGGCAGAGAATTCGACACTTTAATGATGGTCTGGGCCTGGCTGGGACGATGGCACGCGTGCCCACAGAGAGGGCTCTGAGTGCCACCTCTGGCACCCGTGCCATAGGTTTGTCACCACTGTTCTAGAACATACCCTCCAAGTAGAACTGAAGCCAGTGCAAAACAATGCCTCCAAAGTCCACACCAACCTTGCCTTTCTTCCCAGGGTGGACACATAGAAGCTTACATTGTTTTCCCCTCCACTTTATCCTCATGTTAACTCTGAGGTAGGTTAGGCTCAGAGTGACCAGTCCAACATCAGCCAGCAAGCTTCTATGACAGAGTGGGATTTGAACATGGGTTTCCCAGAGTCTAATCTGACACTCTAACCACTACACCATAAGGGTGGTTTATGGCACTGAAAGCCATTGAGGAGGTCCATAAGAAACATCAATAGACCAGCACCCAAGTTACCAAGGCAGTTTCAGATCATAAGCACCTCAGATGCCAGACTGTTAAGGAGCTAACCCATGAAATGATGCAGCCTATTCTGGCTTCCTTCTGTCTGCCCTGTTTCTGACACTGTACAGTGCCACTGTCATAGGAAACTGGTAACTCCTTCTCCCTCCCACCTATGTTGAGGAGAAAAAAGACAAGACACGGTCTTTTCCTCTGGGTGGGCATAGCTTGATGCCATCACTTACCCACTAGAAGGGCCCAATGATCCCAAGAAGGTATGCTATTGTCCAGAGTGGGGGAGCAGTCAGTAGCTGGTCCTGATTACTGCTGGAATGAAGTCCTCTGGGTCTTCTGCATCTACACCATTGTGTAGATAGCAGCAACTACTCCTTTCCAGCCTTGGTGATGAAAAACAGGAATAAACAGCTGTCTCAAACACTCACTTCCCTGCCTTTGTGAACCAAATGCTGGTGGTAACTTTGAGAAGGCTTCCAGGGGGCCCCAAAGGGACAAACAGCCATCTGCTTTCTTTCTCACCATGTATTGGTGGGCCCAGGAGGGTGTATTTTCCAGGATATCCCAGAACTAAAAATTGTCATGGTGTGGCTAATAACTTTTGTCCAGAACCTCCCAATCAGGGCCCTGATCCTGGATAACCGAGGCTTGCTGGATCTCATCAGATCTCAGAAGCTAAGCAGGGGCAGGCCCTGGCTAGTATTTGGATGGGAGACCTCCAAGGAATTCCATGGTTGTGATGCAGTGGCAAACCATCTCAGAACCTCCCACTCTGATCGCTATGAAGATACATGCCAAGAAGCCATCCTTTTCATAAAAATCACTTGAGGGGCGGACATTTTCTTCTTCCTTTCAATCCAATGATTCCAAGCGTGTGCTTACCCCAGTAAAATAAATAACTAAAACAAACTGCAGTTACTGCAGCAACACTGTCCCTTTTATTGCTGCCACGAGTCCTCCAGAATGAACATTTCTAATGCAGCCAGTGAATGTCATGTTACATTTGGATTTTAAAGAATTAGGTTCAAATCCCACCTCAGTCACAGGCTTTATGAGTAGCCTTGGCAAGTCACTGCCGATCAGCATCAGAGTCGTGTTTATGAAGTGTGAAATTATCCCCTCTCCCATGTGGAAGCTTACAGCATGGCAAGAAAAAGCTGTTAAAAAATGGTACAAAGCGCAGCAGTGCTACGCAAGACTTTTTAACGGTCATGATTCACAAGTGGCCACCAAATCTTATGCAAAACCATTTAAATGAATATTACTCGTGCAAATGTTATTTAAATTAATGGGCACTGTGCAGCAGCACTTGCTGGATCACAGCTATTATATCCTGGAGTAGTTTTTAGTTCAGTGAGTTACAAGCAAAGAACACCTTTTTTCAGTCCACATGCCCAGAGAACTAGTCCATATATTTAAAGAAATAATTCACCAAAGGAAAAGAGGAGGCTAGAAAATTACATCTTATCCCTTTTGTCTGTTAGTGCCACCATACTATTTCATGTGTGTCACAAGACTGAATCATCACTGAAAGTATGCAGTGTATGGTCATGGACTACATGCAGCAGCAAATATGGAGATGGTTCAGATCTTTAAAAGAAGTACTAGGAGCTCAGAAAATCTATACAATAAGGCTCGGGCCACAACTTTCAGCTGTGTTAACAAAGGGACAGTTTCTAGCCCTCATGATCCTGACAATATGCTTGAAAGTATTCATGAGGAGTCCAGTGACATCCCAGCAAGCAGAAAGAGGAGTTTTCTGAATAAGCATCAGAGGTGAAACTTGGTGTTTCAGTGCTCTGTACAGTTACTGCCCTTCCTCATGACTAGAAGATGGAAAACTAGGCAAATTTTGCTTTAGAATTTAGAATTTGGTGTATTCCCCCCCCCGCCAATTAAATATAACCCTATTTGATTTACAATCCAGTGTGTAAATGGGTGGGACTATGGTTCAATGACAGAACATCTGCTTTGCATGGAGAAGGCTCCCGGGGGTCAATCCCAGCATCTCCAGTTAAAAGGACCAGGTAGACTTATAACCTCCCATAGCCGTGGGTAGCTGATGCCTACCAGTAGACAACACTGATCTTAACAGATCAATAGTCTGAGGCACTTCATGAGCTCATGCTGTTCCGTGCATAGCCATTAGCAATAACTTCTATTGAACTGCTCTAACGTGGAGATGGTTCAGATCTTTAAAAGAAGTACTTTAAAAGAAGTACTTCTATTGAACTGCTCGCATTGCGGGGAGGGCGGGGTATAAATTGAATAAAATAAATAAATAAATAAGCAAAATGTCAAACTAGTAACTTATTTTTTTAAAAAAATCAAGTTTCCTTTCCCCAACCTTCTTTGATTTAAAGCAATATGCACTTAGATTTGTAAATTAAGTCAATTTTGCAAGATTCCCATAGTCTTGTCCAAAGAACCTTTTTGCAAAACTCAATGATGAAATTTAGCACCCTTATCATACTGCCAGTTACTGTTGTTAATTAATGTTATTTAACTCTGGAAACCTACAGTGAAAGAAAGCACAGGCTGAAATACTGCTTAACAGTTTTGTTAATGGCCTTTTTGGGTTCATCTCGGTTTTTTCACAAGAACAAGGCCACAAACAGATATACTCCTACTGAATGTTTAATATCCCATTTTTTCTAGTCTTCTACGGAGACACTTGCATACCACACTGAAACAAATACAAGCTTGCCTAATCTGAAAATCCAAGTTACCCAAAGCTATGGAGGAGTCACAGAACTGGCTGCTCTTAACATTCCCATTAGTCATCATGTTGGATGTAAACAGTACAGAACACAAACCTGTACAATACCATATCCAGCTCGGGTGGATAAGGACATTCCACAGTAGACACAGAATGACCTTGCCCAATAGCAAGCTATCTTTTTTAGAAAGCAGAGATTAAGAATTTGTGCATTCCCCCCAAAACACAAACACAATAGCTGTTAACAGAACTGCTTTTGTTTCTAATGCAACTGTTTCTTAAATTTCTTATATCTAACTGGTACACACAATCCTAGTCTCTTAAGCTCTTTCTTTTCCTTGGTATTCTTATCACTGCAAATGTATGCCATTCCCGGGGTTTTTCCCGGGGGGGGGGGGGAGGAATTATATAATGTAGAGAACAAAACAAATACTGGATCAGAGGACAGACTCTCTCCTTATCCCATCATCATCATCATCAATCATATTAAGTTGTCGGTAGAGTATGATGATCTGTAGAACACGACCAGCCAGTTCACAGCTGCTTTAGGGGAAAACCGAGTCAAAAACATTTCAACTAAAAAAAAAAAACCACGCCTGATTGAGCTGTTCCGATACAAGAAATTTGTACAGTTCACAATACAGCTTATTACTAGTATTTACACAGCATTTAAGCATCCCCTTCTAAGTTGCCTTACTGAATTATCCCTTAATAGCCATTTAAAAGAAAATATTGCAGTCCTTTCACCACCTCCTCTATTGCTGCCGCTGCTATGGCCTCTTCCTCCACCACCCTTACTATCCATATTGAGCATTCAACCATCTCCACCAGAGATCCTGCTCCCATTCTATCATACTCACTTTATTTTCTCTCTTATGCATGTAAATAGATTACTACCATTCATTTGCACAACTCTGTGTTCCACTTATTAAAAGTTGAGAACAGTGGCACAAGACCTGCTAGCTACCCCAAAGTGATCCAGCCTCCACTGAAAGACTTCCCTCAGGTGGACCAACTGTACCCTATAGGAATCCCTGCAATGCTCCACCCCTCCCTCCGCAACAACAACAACACGAGCTGCTAGTTGCAGAACATGCTTGCCAACTGCTTGGCATTAACAGGCTTTTCAGCTGTGCTAAAACCTGAGCGGTTGAAACCAGTAGCATCTCACCTTTCACTTTTAAAAGTCACACTATCCCCTAAAGCAAACAGTTACCATAATGTACTTTGACTGCCTATATTGGAACAAATGAAATCAATCCAAAGAAAGGATACAAACCAAATAATTTATTTGGAGGTGCTGGTGGCAACAAAAGAACAATGTGCATTTCAGAAAAATCACTGTGCATGTTGGTGCTGGCTGGACACATCTTGATATAAGTATGCAGACACGTAAACAATGGAATTAAGAAACCACAGGTTTTTTTAAAAATTGTCACTTAAAAATAGCTTTCAGTTTATTTGAAAATAGGATGGAAAATACCAGCTGTAAGAAATGAAACTGTCCCTTCACATATCACAATTTTTGGAATCTGCCAGTATCTAGTGCTCCTTGCTCTGTCTGTGGTCAATTGCAGGCAGCTGGGAGGTTTGCTTATGTGGAGGACATTGTGAGGTGTTCCTCTGGAGCAGGCAGGTGGAGAACAGGGCAAGGGCTGTCAGAGCATGAAGATTCAGGGATGCTGTGAAAGATAGTAAGGCCCACCTACTGTAGGCCTTATTACCTTTCCCAGCAGCAGAGCTTGGTCTCCATTCCTTCCCTCCTTAATAGAGTACTAAGATTCCCTTCTAACCCTTCTAACTGAAGGACTGCAAATCAGAATTTACTTGACAGAATGCCTAGCCATATCCATCTTTGAAACAGACTGGGGTATGAACCTTCCCCAGACAATGCTTACTATTTGGGGTGAGAGAAATCCAGCTGAAGCCTCAAACACACATCCAAGTTTCAGACATGTGTTTGTTTCCTTGAAGTAAAGAAAGTCAAAGTTGTGCTAGAGGTCAGAGCACTGGAAAAAAAACTTGCAGTTTTCTCTCAAGTACTGGGCATATTTACAATTTTCCTTGTAGAAAACAAAGGCATTTATAACTTTTGTTTATTTATTTATTTGATTTATATCCCACCCTACCCACCAAAGCAGGCTCAGGGAGGCTTACATAAAAATTTGTAAACAGATAAAACATCAAATCTCTCCTTATATATATATAATTGTGAAGTGTGGTGGCACTTTCTGAACATTCCACACGCTCCTAAATCAGTTGGCTCCATGATATGTCACTCAGAAGCTGTCCCTATCCACTGGCTGCATTGCCTGAGCCCCACCTTCAACTTTCCAAACAGTTTGCTGTTCCTCTCCCCCCAATAGCCAGTCAGAACACAGAGGTTGTTTGCATATGTGGCCTGATTGGCCTTTGCCTCTAACATTCTAAACAGTTTGCTGTTGCTGTTGGGAGTTATTGAATGTGTCCTGAGGTAAAATATATATCCCAATCTTCCCTTAAATGGTCACTGGAGTTGCCAATCTCCCTGTGGGTCACTGGAGTTGCCATCTCCCAGAAATCACCGTGTTCCCCAGCCAAAGCACATCATTTCCCCTACAGAAAATTTCCCAGCTATTACAACTGATCTCCAGATGACCAAGATCAGTTCTCCTGGAGACAATGGCTGCTTTGGGCAGTGGACTCTATGGCATTATACCCTGCTGAAGTCCCTCCCCACCCCAAACCCTGCCCTCCCCAGGCTCTACCCCTCAAATCTACAGGTATTTCCCAACCCAGAGTTGGTAACCCTGTAACTGGCTATGGAACCACTTTCCTTGGAACCCAGAAGACATGGCATAGGAAGAGGTGCTTTTCTACCTTCGCTGCCACTGCATAACCCCAAATCAACATAAGGGGTGTAGGGATTTAGGGAACCATACCTATTACCATGAGGCTGTCCTCCCATACTACCCGGTTGGGGCAGCAAAATGACTTGAGACAGCCCTGCCTTATAGCTAAGCAGAAGGAAATAAACATGGGTTGCCTCCCTCTACCTTCCCCTTCCCTCTGTCGCCCCACCAGCCACAGTAGGGACACTCACCTGGAACTTCCTTCTAGAGCTCGTTGTATTTCTTCCCACAACAAGCCTTACTCCTAGTCAAAATATAAATGTTAGTAAAAATACAACATAAAGTGCTAGTATATAACAACGGCGAATCTCTCAGTCCGGGCCATTTCAGCAGAGCTCGGCTGTCAATGATGGTGTTGATGGTGTTGATGGTATTGGGGCCAGCATCTTAATTTATTAAGTGTGGCTCATTAGTCGAAGGCCTGGTGGAAGAGTTCTGTCTTACAGGCCCTGCGGAACCGTAAAAGGTCCTTGCAGGGCCTTGAGATTTTCCAGGAGCTTGTTCTACCAGTGTGGAGCAGCCACTGAGAAGGCCCTCGTCCCTGTCGTGGCCAGCCTGGCCTCTCTAAGACCTGGACGGGCCAGGCAGTTTTGGGACCCTGATCGTAGTGCTCTCTGAGGAACATGCGGGGGAAAGTGGTCCCTCAGGTAGGTAGGCCCCTGACTATAGAGGGCTTTAAAGGTAAGAACCAGCACCTTTAAGTGAATTCTGAATGCTATGGGCAGCCATTGCAGTGCTTTTAGCACAAGCTGAATGTGCTCCCGCCTAGGGAGGCCCAACAACTGCCTGGCTGCTGCATTCTGCACTAGCTGCAGCTTCCGAATTTGGAACAAGGGCAGCCTCATGTAGAGAGCATTACAGTAGTCCAATCTCGAGATGACCATCGCATGGATCACTGCCACCAAGTCATTGCATTTGAGGAAGGGAACCAACTGCCTGATCAGCTGGAGGTGATAAAAGGCTGACTTCACAGTGGCTGCTACCTGGGCCTCCATCATTAGGGAGGCATCCAAGAGCACTCCCAAGCTCCTAACCTCCGGTGCTAGCACCAATGGTGCCCCGTCGAAGGTCAGGAGTGGGATCCCTACCCTCGGGCCACCTCAACGCATGCACAGGACCTCTGTCTTCATTGAATTCAATTTCAGTCACCTCAGTCTAAGCCAACC